>NC_141773.1:11643800-11945100 GCF_051362555.1 Lingula anatina | reverse complement strand
TGAAAGAAATCAATAGCCTACCAAATCATCCACAATTCAGGAAATAAGGAGGAAATATGAAAGGTAAGATGAAAGGGAAAAGGGCTGACAAGAAACTGCCATTGAGTAATCTTATAAATATGGACAAGATAGGCTTGTTTGCATTCTGTCAATTTTCTTCATAAGAATTTTACCTAAATATCATTATTTTAACCAGACAGATTTTGAAATGAAGATTATAAAAATACTTTTTCAGACCAGAAGTATGACTCACATATTATTGATTGTCAAACAATATATTTAGATGTTAGATCTAAGGATGAGGTTTCTCTGTTTGGAGACTTGGGTGGCAGTTCCCCTAAGGGTCCATTCCCAATGAAACCACTGTTCTACATAGATCCATCAAGCTCTGTGGGAACTCTTGCTGAATGCAATCAAATTAACAGATTAACACACCTCCTCCTGACATTGAGTAGATTATAGAAAAAAACTGGTGCTTATATGAGTATGTAGGAAACAAGAAGAGGCGTGTTAGTCTGTTAAATAAATATATGATTGCATTCAGCAAGAGTCCCTGCAGAGCTGGATTGATCTACATAGAACAATAATTTCATTGGGTTTGAGCCCTCGGATATTAAAACCTAAGACATATTAATAACATTCATCATGTATTGTGATGATGCAGATTGAATGCTTTGCATTCTAAAATTGTCCTATTCCTAGGTTAGCAGACCTTTTGTACAGGAAAAATGAGAGATGAGAAAGTAAATATGTTTACTTATTGATGAAAAATGTATACAGCATGTATGCTTTGGGTATGAGAGGAAATAAAAATGCTGTAACATATGCAAAAGAATAATTGCATACTAAAAAGCTATCAGGGTTGCAATATTATTAATCCCATAATGTGCAGATTTTCACCTGTCAGTCCCATCCACTGACAACCCCAGTGGCAGATTTAGGGAGGGTGTCAGGGGGGTCCTGCCCCCCCCCCCACCCCCTTTGGTTTCTGGCAAAAGTCACAACAATTTTCCCCTCTTGCTATTAGGCTTTTGAAGAGCTGAATCTTAGTTCTTAACTGCACCAAATGACACCGTTTGCCCTCAAAAACACCGAACCCCACACTAAGGGGTAAAGGTCAACTTCTCATTCGAGGCCTGTCATTCTTAAAAAACTGGACCCCCCCCCCCCTTCAAATAATCCTGGATCTGCCCCTGCATCCCCCCCCTTCCCAAGAAGAATGAACCCCATACATGTGTATAAATCAACAATTTTTATAAGCTTCTTTTTTTTTGTCACATGGCTTACAGTGGCAAGGGAAGAAGATTCAAATTACGCATCCATAAATATCTCTGAATATATTTACCAATTTGTTTTTTTTTTTTCATCCAATATTGTCTTTTAAATCTTAGCACGCTTTCAAGTAGGTAAGGCGATATTTGATCCACGGACTAGTTGGTCCACAGGACAACTGGTTGTGAAAGTGGCCTACATCTATAATGTTCAATCAGAATGAAAAGAATATAACAGCAAACAAAACTTTGTACAGCTTATTCTTGAGACTGTTAATATGGCAAGAACTTCACACAAACATATTCTGTACCTTTATCTCTCATTTCATATTAAGGAAACAGTGTACCAAATTGTTTGTTTTAAATATGGAACACAATTAAGCCAAATGACCCTCTGAAAGCATTTTAATACTGAGGATTTATTAAAAAATAACTTTTTCATAATTTATATCGATATTTTCCTGTGGGGATGTCGTGTGAGAAAAAATAGAATCAGAACAATAATCATGGGAAATAAAATGGAGAAAACCCATTAGCCAATGCTTTTCAGTAAAAAAGTTTTTATTACAACAATAAAATTAATGTGGGGAAAGGATATCAAAATAACCTTAGGCTAAAATGGCTGTTTCGATACTTTGTCACTTTTAAAAAAATATAGCAAAAGCTGCACAGTGGAATTGTTTTTCATCCAGATAATTGATCTTACGTTATATTTATGATCTCCACCTTTTTCAAATATCAAAGCCAATCTCTAAGTCTATGGAAACTGCAATTTTAAAATGTTTTTAAACATTCTAGCAAAATAAAGTTGTAATTTTGTCCTCAATCAATAACTAATATTAAAAATGTTCACCTCCAATACTTTGATAGCTGTTGATTTAAGAATATATTACTACTTTATTATTTTTACATAACACAGTTGAAGATATTCTTTTCTGATTTTTGGCAAATAAAATTGGTTATTGAAAAAAAAAAACCTAAACAGTTTGTAATTTACAACATATGAAAGCCATCAACAAATGAAGATTTGATTCAGAGCTTCTGTTTTATATCAATATTTATATAAAAAAACTAGATGTAATAATTGTTATCTAAAAGTAGACTGTCATATGATAGAAAATCCTGCTGGAACCGGGGGGGGGGGGGGGGGGGTGTCTTTACTAAAAAGGTAGGTAAAACCATCATACAAAAGTATTTCTGGTAACAGAAAATGGGGCAAAACATGTTTCAAGCAGCTGATATGTGTAATCTTTTATCACAAAAACACCTGCTTCTGGCGGAAATGGAGAGAGCCCATGGTCATTACCAAATGCCCTAGGTCACTGGGCATTTTCAGACATTATGTAGCTTGCTGGAGAAGTATTGTCCTGGGCTGTAAGATTTATACAAAAAATAATATCTTCATTTTAAGTTAAATTTAAACAAACATCTCTGTTTTTCACTTAAAAAAAACCCTTGCAACATTTTCATAAGTAAGATAATTAATGAAGAGGGTGCCTAAATTATTGAATTGATTAAAATAGTACTGAATCATAAATGACAGACAAATTATGAACTGTAACAGGACAGAAACGCAATATTTAAAAATCTCTAAAAATTAGTAATTATTTTATCCAAACTATGCAAGTTTGATAAACCACAATTCCTTTATTTCAAAGAAACCAAGTTTTATGTGACTGAATTAAAAAAACAAAAATTATGACTCATAGACAGCAATAAATTTTGTCAGGATTTAAGTTAAAACTGCTGAATAATAGGGAGTTCAGAGTAAAAGAATTTAATGGTAAAACATTAAATGGTGGAATGTACCAGTCAAATTTGAAGACAAACTCAATGTAATTGGCCTATTTCAACAAAGAATACTTTATATATATGTATATGATCGGGGTGAAAATATACAAGAGCAGAGGTCGTAATTCAGTTTAAGACAAATTTCTTTCAGTCAAAAGTATTTGAGAATTTGCAAAAAATTCTTTCCATAATAAAAAAAAACAATTGGTCACTCATGCGCATTATGAAACTGACCGCTACATATTCTGACAGTGAAAACCCATGTGGCAATTTGTGTGATCAATTTCTGAACAAAAGTGACATTTTCATAATAAGGTCTATTTGTAAGTCAGAGGCAGTCAGTCACTTTATTCTAAGGGTTTATTTGGCCATTCTAAGCTTCCAATCAATGTTGGCTCATCAAAAGTTCCAGTTTATAACACTGGTCACTCTCAGATATAATTCTCCTAATAAGGGGATGTCCAACAAAGACTGTAAGTTGTAAATCAAGCCCCTGTGATTACTTTTAAAGCTGCGCACAGCTTTGCAAATTATGGAACACTGCAAATTTCACAGAATTTGTAGTTACATTTTTTTAAGTTTAGAATCCACATCCTTTTTACTGCTAGATTGCTGATCAATTGCCTTTTTTCACAGTGTATAACACATCAATTGATTTTTTTTTCCATTCACAAATTTATTATTTTCTTTAAAATCATAATGTTTTTTTTTTTTTATCTTTCTCCTTTTCCCAAATACAATTAAATTTCAAGTATTTTCAGGAATAAATTCCAACAGATTCATAAGAAATCACCAAAAAAAAAAAAAAAAAGAGATATTTTCATCACTCTTCAAGGTTTGTCCAATTAAAAATTTGTGGAAAAGTCCTGTAAAATATTATTATACTACAGATTAAATGATCTTTTCAATAGAGAAAATTGTGAATTTTACAGGCACTGAATTTTTTCAACTCATAAACGCTTAAAATTGGAATATTCTTGTGTGATGAAAACAAAACTGAAAAGGAGGCTTTGTTAAAGTTATTTTTTTATGCAGAAAAAGCACAAAAAATGCTACACAAAAATATATTTTAATAATCAGAAATATATCTATTTAGCCTTTTACTCACATTACATAAAATCATAATTTTATTAATTTAAATCCGTTTTTTTTCCTTCACTCTCTGATCACCATAAGAATCGGCAAGTCCACGACATGTTTCAAATATTTCAGCATTTACAGTACTGGTCATCACCACCGTTACATAACTATTCTGTGGGCAGATCATTCAACTGTCATTGGACAACTGGCCAGTTATACAACATCCCTGATACCCACAGCTTTTAACTTTTTTCTTCCAGCTGTTTATAGCTTTCTCTCCTTATTTTCTTCCATTATTTTCTACCCACTGGCTTTTTTGTTCAATTCCGTCATCAATCCTGCATCTATTACACTGTCTGGTTTTCTAACGGCCAAGTTACATAATTCCGCTGTACCAGACACCATGCAACTCCTCACAGAAAAGGATTTAATCTCCTGTTTCTTCCCCCAGCTGAGAATCTCTGATTTATAAGGATTATTGGGGTTTCTTTATGATCAAGATGGAACTCTGGATAGGTAATAAGAGATGACATTAAGTGGATTTTTGCCTTACATTATGACCCATCGTCCTAGAAAAGGCACAAAGATGAGAAAGTTCACTGCCCACACACACATGGGAAAAAAGAAATAGATGCTGGGGATGGTTGTAATAAATAAATATATAATAATAATAAACAATATATATTCTGAATGACAAAAAAAAAAGTTTTTGTGTACCTTGCTTGACCAACAGTCCTAGGAAAGATACAAAAATAATAAATTTAAAATAATATTTATGTTTTCATTTATAACCATACACACACACACAAACAGAAAACCTCACCAAAGAGAATTAAAGGTTGGTAAAGGTTAGTAAAGAGTCTGTCCGATGTCCCTCTATTATATGAACTTTTCAATTACCAAAACAATCATTCAAGATGATTTCTAAATTTAAGTACTAAGGTTTAAAGTTTTGAAAAGGTACTTGACTTTGTGTTGGAAATATTTGCAAGAAACTTAAAATGATACATCTTTAAAATAAAAGAAGTGAAATATAAAAACAAGTGAGAAATTTGAAAATATTATTTGGTGGATGTATATATATGTATTATTATTAATAAATTAACTGCACAACTGCAAATTAATTCATTCAATAATAGGAAAAGAGTCTAGGACAGATGCAGTCAAAAAATCCAAATAAAGAATTTCTACCAACAAAAAATTCAACAATCAACATGTTCTTATTCTGTGACCCTTAAAATTGTTATTCACGCCACATTTTTGCTTGAAACTGTTGGAATCACAAGCTCTCATTCAACAAATTGGTTTTCAACATGCAAACACATTGCAGCCATTTATTAGCATTCTTAAAAGTTCTCAGATATGTGTAACTAGTAAGTAATAATCAATAAAAAACAAAAATAATTGGTCAGACTATGCTTTCTTGATTAGACATCGGGCACTAATGATATAAGACATTGGGATTATTATCTTTGGCGATTTTACCATTATACAAGACCATTGTAAAATTCAGTTATATTCCTGAAAGAATTCCCTATACCTGACTACAATAATAATGAAAAATAACAAAACCAAGATAACCATGATATTCAAGTATGGTAAATGTACAAATTGTTATTAATTTCAAAATAAGTTGTTACAGTTAATTGATAGCAGCCATTTTAATCGGTGTTCCTGATGTTCATCTTGGGATCACAATTTCTATATAAACATTTTTTTTAAGATGAAAAGGTGTTCATTAAACAAACAAACAAACAAAAAAAGGAGTAACACTGGTGGAGGCTTAGACTTAATGGATCCAGTAAATAATATCCAACCACACCATCCATGCCCATGTGTCAAAGAGGTTGATTTGAAGAAAACAAAGAGATGCTTGTCCACTACTCCTTATGAGGTCCACATAACCTTTGTCCATTGATCATCTTAAACCAACGGTCATGCTAACTGACCATTAGGTATTTTTGACCTCTTTACCTGCCCAGGTCTTGCCAGCTTTTTTTTTTTTTTATTCATCAATCTCTGTCCCTGTCACTGTTCAACAGGCTTTTTTAGCATGGTAATGATGATTCACCAGATTCACCTTTCAGAATGATTGAGGGGATTTCATTTAAGTAGTTTTAAACAAAAAAGTGCCCTCTATTCAATATTTATTGTTTTTGATAAGTTTAATTTCGTCTGTTGTTGTTGTTGCATGTAGATTATTTTACCCATTTTATGTACTATTAATAGTCAGTACTATTAAACTGACTGACTTCTTCAATATACCACAAACAGACACATCTAGAATAAATGATCATTAAAAAATAATAGTAGTGTATATTATTCCCAAAGAGCTGTGAGTAACTTTCACCTTTAGACAAATTTTAAATAAAAGTAAAATCTATAATTAGCTGGCCAGATCTAAGGAAAAATATTAAACAAATCTATCATAATATTATGAAATTAAATTAAATTAAGTTTTATACATTTCTTGTTAATCACTTATACGTAAAACAAACAAAAATCAAGAACAAAACACTTTTTCCAATCAACTACAATACAAATTTAGGTCCCCAAATAAAAACCTCTCCAATGCTAAAATCACTTAGCCATATTTATTTTGCAAGCTTTAACTTAACTCATATAGCCTCTTTAAATCCATCTTCAAAACAAGCAGTTTCTAAATGGAGATAAACATGTGACCATAAAATCGAATAACACTTTTACATTAACCTCCATCTTTTATAAATTACTCTGTAAGAGATATTTTATTGTTGCATCCTACCCATTTGATATGTAAAGTGCGGGTTCCCAAAGGTAAAAAACATGCTTATTAAAAGATTGCATTTGAAAATTTAAACCTTATCTCACATGCATCCATGCAAGCAAATTCATAAGTAAATTGAAATTCTGATCACAGGAGGATTCTGGGAATTCTCCATATAACACTACCTGCAAGAAGAGCCCATTACTAAAATACCACAATTTCCCTGGTCAATTTTCAACGTTAATTTTGCAAATCAAAATAATTGTGGACCATGACAACTAATATGGGTCATTACCGCAAGGCAGTGGATTACTCTCTGCTGAAAACAAGCAGAAACATTTAACCTTGCTACTTTGCAAGTCATATATAGAAGTACTTATTCAATTATCTCTAAAATGAAGTACCATCTATATTATGCTCAACATAAAAATTATCAAAAGAAATTTAAAATACATATGTAATACCGATGGTCTATAAAATTATACAAGGAGAAGAAATGGCTATATATATGCATTGATTTTAAAGGGTTGCTTTCTTTAATTTAATAAAAAAACAACAACAAAACATTAATAAGGAATTCTTTATTTGTTCACTGGAATCTATCAAAATATCAAAACCAGTTTTCCCTTACCATTTTCCTTCCAGTGGTTTCTATTTACTACCTTTGGGTGATATTTATATTTCAAAACAAGGGTTCTGTAAAAGCCTTATAAAGCCCATGCACCTTCAGTTACCTTATGATTAAAAAGGTAAATGTCTAGCATACCCCAGAAAAGTGAGAAAACAAGTTATTAAAAAATTATGAGCTTTTGTGACTAAAAAAAGAGCAGACGTTAGACAATGAACATTTGAAAGAATTAATACCTACCAGTTCATACCTTTACTTATCAGAATGAAAAACAAAAAAAGAAGAAGAAATAAATATTTCATGACTTCATGACACATTTTATCATGATGGCCAAGATTACTTTTCAGTACCTCCTCATTTTCCTATTTTCACCTTTCACATTAGTGAATTCCACACAAGGTCACAAACAAAAATTTAAGTTGCACTTATTTAATTTATACATTAGAAAACGCATCTAATTCTCATCATACCAATCCACTTGACATGACCCTATGGGGATCTAAGGCTTCACCAATATAAACAAGATATTAATCTGTGGCATCAATTGTCCATTATCATGTCCTCCCCTACCAAATAACTGCCCATGCTGTTGATTATCTCCACTGAATACCCTGGTACATGCTTTATCTGTAGTTGTTTAAGGTAGTGGCTATGAATAGTCACCAAATAGTCACTGAGTAGTACCTTGGATAGTCACATTAAGCATTTTTAACTTTATATCCAATGCCAGGTTAGGGTTTACCCTGGTCATGCTCCTCCTCCAAAAATTGCTTCAATTTACAATCTCAAAATCCATGTACAATATTATTTTAATAAATAAACAGAGAATTTATAATGGACATAGGACAGACAGACAGCCAGCCACAGACATACAAATCAAAATTAGCCCACCAGCTAGTTAGTTTGCCAACTGATAATGCCAGTGTATTGAATAATAATATATTTACCGTGAGTTTAAATAGGTTCAGTAGACTGTACAACATAAAATTAATAAAAGTCTATTGACAAAAATGATTAATATATATATATATATATATATATATATATATATATATATATATATATAATTTAAAGATATATATATAATTTAAAGTATGACTACTAAACAGCAACTTAAAGTAAGAAATCTAAGATTTCAGTTTCATTATGTAAAATATGTTTTCAATTCCTTTTTAAATTATTCCTGTGCTTCTACCTGCCTTAGGTGAATTGGCTTCTCAGCAACTATTGATCTAGACCTAATGACCATTTAAAAATTTACTAGGAGTTTCTATTCCCAAAGAGCTGTGATTAATTTTCCCATGATAAATTATAGCAATTAAACAAATGCCAAGAAATTCTAAAATTCAGAATTTATATATATAAAAAAAGAACTTTAGCCAGCACTAGAATTGATGACTGACAAAAAAATCTTTATTTTCATCCTCTCTCTATCACAAGTTTGCTTTCATAACATTTTATAGATAATTCAACAGTTGCACTTTCAACAATGCTGGTGACCATTTAACTGTATCAATAAATCATAATTTGCATTTTTCATCCCAATAAAATTTTAACAGGGTTTAATAACCATTAAACAAGTTTGTGATATGAAAGTTAATTCTATGTGAAAAAATCCTGAAAATATGACAATTCTGTAGGAAACACACTATAGCATTGAAAGAATGAAAATTTAGCAATTTTCCAGGTCAGTTCACCTCTTGCAGAGTATTAACAGTAAGTGGGAAAATGAAATACTTGATAACACTTGACAAACAACCCCAAAGTAATTTATTTGTTTTGTCAAGCTCCGCTCATATTTCATAGATTTATAGTGCTGTTAAGCACTAAAAAATCAATAAAAAACAAACACCCACATTGTCGTTTAAAAGCACAATTAGCTGACACCCTCATACAATGATTATTAGACTATCAAATAGCAAAAAAATAATAATTTACCTGGAAATTTCAATAATTTTAAAGTACATTTTAAAGTACATTTTTATCTTATTCAAAAATGGTGAGATTCACAATTAATGGGGACCATTTTAGCTGTATAATTGCCTTGTTTCTTTCTTTTCTCATTTTGATGAAATCAATTATAAATTGGCCATAAATATTGTCTGCATCTATTATTGTGTAACAAAGATGTTATATCTAAAGCACTTCTAGAATGCCTCATGCTAGTATGAACTTAAACATGCAGTTAACATGGAAGAAGGCTTTAAACTAAACAAAGAAGGAAAATACCAATAACGAAGTATTTTTTCTTCAATCAGCAGCTAATTCAGAAATTGTTTACCTACAATATCTTGATGTCTGTCTAGAGCATTTTCATTAGCTAATTGAAATATTGGAAGTAAACAATTTCAACATAAGCTGTTGTTTAAAGAAAACAGTACTACTTTGTTCTTATAACATAATAAACATAACAGTGACATAACACAGCTGATTTTTTCTTCTCTACTAAATAAATAGTTTGCGAAATAAATCATAAACTCCAGAAAATGACGATTATATAAGTCTAACTCTCACATTTATCAAAGACCTAGCTCCTTATGAAGTAAATATACAGTGATCATCCAATCTTTTCTTACATTTATGAGAAGAATGTAATAAAATCTACTTATTTGCTTTCTAAATCAATCTATGAAGTCAAGGCAATCCATGCTGAAGGCCTTCTAACTACACCTCATCAAGTAAGGTGTAACTTACTGACTATGATATAATGGAGCTTTGGTCAGCATCCCTAAATTAATCTTGGTTACTAAATCGACCATACTGTATTTATCTCATAATTACATTCAAACAAAATAAATAAATTAATTAATCAATAGATAAATAAATAGATAAATTAATAAGTAAAAAAACCTGATGTTTAAAATTCAAAACTAAGAAAACCTGGCGTTTAAAATTCAAAACTAATATTACAGTTATCAGGGCCTGTTAATTTGAAAGGATCCATTTATCCAAATACACTGTCTTCCAACAGATTTTCAAAAATTGCAAAGAGATGGGGGGAAAAAAGACCTACTTAACTTGTTATAAACAATACCAGAAATTTCCTACTTTATTTTGGGAACACTTCCTATGCAATCTTGAAGCTAGTGTCAGTGCCCAGGTACCACCCCCCTTTCCAGCCCCATCTAAAGCTCCCTTCCGATTACACAACCGCGTAGAACACATCAATCATTTTCATCATCAGTGTCACTGTTAGAGGGGATGGGGCCCATGTTGGAATGGCTTGCATAGTTTTGTGAAAGGGATTCTTTTATCTCCGACTCTGTCCCGTTGAAATCGCGGGTGTAATATCACCAGATTCAATGAACACAGTGTAAACATAATCCTCATCTGTGCTGCTGAAAGTGCTGCAGTGAATAATGGAATTGTATATTTCCTTTTATTTTCCCCCGCAGATACCAAGTACGGGAGCTATTCATATTCACAGTGAAAAAGTTGACCTTTCAATGGAGATGAGCTATATTTAACAAGCCAGACAAGAGTTAGTATTTAGAGACAGCTGTTCGTTATGTAATTCTTGGGGAAAGGACATTAAATGTTAATTTTTTCCCTTTTTCCTTCAATTGAGAATCCATTTCTCGAAGTTATTCAGTTAGGGTGATAAAAAATCGTGATACCAAACTTGTAAGCACTCCCCCCCCCATCCCATTTCATTGACCCGTTTCGTTTTATCTAAAAAATAACTTTATTTCAATAAAAAACTGCAATAAACAATAAATCTAATCAAAGTCAAATTAAACTTCAGACAGTCTCATATCTCTAAATAATAAATAGTCATTATAGTATTAACATTTTATGTCTTGGCATGGTACAATTCATTTAATATAGAAATATCGAAATTAGATCGAATAACCTATAACTAAAACATGAACATGGTCTCTTTCAAATTGTCCACCAGTTTAACAATGATATATCTTCTTTGTGTTTTCATACTTTGTTAACACAAAGAAACTATACAATATTGTCTTTTCATAGGAAAAATTTTACTTGTCAGTCACAACTTTCAATACCACAGTGACAATGTGATCAATTATGCACTGATTGCTCAGCAAAGTTACATTGTTTAAATTTGTTTAGATGCTACGTCAGTTAGGCATATTTTTATCCATGAAAACATCACCTTCCTTAAAAAAACAACAACAAGAACTTACACATGTAGCACATTTTAACTAGATCTGTAAAAATTGCAGGAGGAGAAAACAATTTTTTTCAAGCATAACTGTCACATATAATTGTAAAATGGAAACCTCATTTCATAAAAAAAAAAAAAATGTCGATTGTGTTTATATGGACCAAAAGAACATAAGAATATAACCAGGGGAAAAAACACACACACACAAATGGATCCCTTATAAAAACACTCCTTAAATTAACTGGAAATAAAAAATAACACAGTAACCTAACTGTTGCAATTAGTGAGTCACCTGGGTAGGCCAAGAATGGGGAAGATTTTTCTGTAGCAATATACGGGTCATTTTATGGCTGGACCTCTTCTCTTCAGCCACCTGTCATACGGGTGGACAAGCCAAGCTGTTATCATACCTGGCCAGCCTCTATTATTCATAGCTTGAATTATTTGTGAAGTTTCCTCTATGAATGGTTACCTAAGGGACAGTGGGTGCAAATGTGAAGGCAGTAAAAAAATTGCTGAGCTCTTAAAGAATGTTCATCTCTTTACCTACTGCTATAGGCTACCTTGTTGCCTGCCCCCCCCCCCCCCCCAAACTCTGATAATACTAGCTGCATTTTGATTTGTTATAGGTTGAAAATAATTGAAATATCTCATGCAAATCTTACAGTTTCATCTCTTGTTAACACCTCTAAAGCAGCATTTTCATAAGAGAAGAAAACATTTTTGTGATAAGAAAAGACCCCTTGGACATAAGCTAAAGCAAAAAAAAAAAAAATATATATATATATATATATTAAGGCAGCTTGAATCACACAAAAGTTCTCTTTGATAACTAATAAGTCTACTTTGCTGTGGCTGTTACACAGTTTCTTATGTAATTTATGGGGTATTTATTCCATAACATATTTTCTTGTTTTTGTCTTACATCTTCAGTGCCCTAAAAATATTTTCTTTATAATGTTTAAAAAACCTGTAATCATGTTTAAAAGATATTCCAGATAACTTTTTCTGAAAAAAAAAAAAAATTATTTGTTTATTATACCAAAAAATATAAACAAAAGAATAATTATGATAGTAATAAAAGAAAAAACTGCAAAAAAATATAGTCATATCACTAAGATGTAGAGGCTAAACTATTGGCAGAAGTCCAGTTATTTTTAGAATTTTTTTTTTTGGTCATTGCGGCAACAAAAAACACTGGTCAATAAGGCAATTTCTGTTTTATGCTTACTGACAAGACATGGTGCAGCCCTAGTCTACAGTCAATCTGCAAATGGACGATTATGTAATATTCTCAGCAGCTCTTTGTGGACAGGTGAAGCCTGACAAGTTCTCTAGAGAAACTAGTGAAACCCAGTGAAACCCCAATTAAAGCCAACGACAGTGACATCTATTGGAGAAAAGAGTAACTACAGTAGTGCCATTGCCTGTTTGCATGATGATAGTGATATTTACTGCACAAAAGAATTATCCAAGGATGGCTATTAAGTATTATTATTATCATGAGGATCAGGGCTGAATTTATTTTAATTTTTTCACCCTTATCACAAACCAGGTGCAACCAGTAATCTAGATTCTCTAGTCCCATAGAAGGCCACGTATAGTTAATGGTCTTAATGGACCTTAATATTTGTGAATGACACTGTAATCTTGCAGTTCACTTGAAACAAATGGACATGGAGAGACATGCACATTTATTTTTATCTAATTTTGAACCAGCTGTCATTTTTTTTCAAAGCACTCTCTGCAATCGAATTTAGTTTACAGGTGCTTTATTAACACACATTTTGGGGGACATGCAAATTTTTTCTTTTGCATTTTCTTTCAAAAAATCCTTTCATTTTATTCTCTTTGCTGGGGTGTTTATGTTATTGCCTTTGTTGTTAGTAAAAAAAGGGCAGATTTTGATTTAAATTTCTGGATTTGTCCGAAATGGGCTTACTAAGAATACATTAGATTTTGTTGGTGATCCATAAATTAATCTTAATTAATATTGAGAACTGAGGTATGCTGATAGATCATTGCACTCACGGTTTAAAAATCAAAATTTTCACCCCCAAGTCAAACTACATATCATTGCAGTCTTTTCTCATTAAAATACACAATTATGTTAATTTCAAACAGACAACAAGAAAAAGAGAGAGACAAAACTGAAAAATATCACAAATCTTGTACGTTACCAGTTTATTTTATAGATAATAATTCTATGTATCTACATACAAAAGTTGTACCATTCTGTGGTACTTTGGGTAAAAATGTACTTATTGACAAACATTTCTATCAAGTCTTATTGATCATCCCGAACACAAATGTTACATAACTAATGGCATTTATATTTTACAAGACATAGACACTAGTGACTATCATTAGCACCTAAAACTACCCTAAGTCAGAATGAATACAGTAATACAAAAATATGACAACATTCACATCTTCTCAACTGAGAATATGACGAAAGCAATTGAGAAAATTTCCTCAGGCCAATTTTAAAGAAAAGTTGATCCTTTTTTTCTCTCCTTGGTGGTTGGAGCAGTGGTAGAAATATTGTTGTTTTAATTTTTCCCATAGAGGCATCTCCACACAATGCTGCCACCTACATATCAGAAGAGCCCATTACTGTGCTGCCACCTACATATCAGAAGAGCCCATTACTGTGCTGCCACCTACTTATCAGAAGAGCCCATTACTAGCTGCTGTCACCTATACATAATCTTGCTGTGCTTTGCTGCCACTCATGATCATAGCTCTATTAAATTGTGTCATGAAGTTAACAAGACTTCTTTAAGGAAGAACAACTTACAATCACATACAATGGATTTTCTTGTTTTTGTGTGCAATGGAACTGATATTCAATACAGAGGCATTAATTCATTTGTTAGAAGTTAAGAGTTCGACAAATAATGAGGGTTAACTAGATTCACATCTGCCAACACACATTCACATCCAAGTTGTTCTTTTAGGGAAAAATTCCACAATGCTCACCAAAGTCAACAGATATTTCTATTCATTTTTTTTTTGTGGACAGGCTTTTAAATGAAATACAGAACAACTGTGATGAAAAAGCCTAGACTTCTTGACGATAACGCTCCCCCCTACCTTAGGAACTTCCTGTGAGGGCATGGATGATGCACACCTATTGTTTCTTTCATGACACTGATTGGGCTTGTATTAATACCTCAGATACTGCTGCCATCTACAGTCCATGGTACTGTGGGGCAGGTTGTGAGAGCACACTATTGGCATGTTCAGCTTTGTTATAGTTGCATTACTTGTGACAATACAGCGCAATGGCTGTGACATTTGTTATCTCAGTTATACACTAAAGTATGAATTATTTGCAGTCAAGTTATGACAATTAAGACAAATTGTCTGTAGAGAAGAACTGGAGCAGCTACTTAAATTCTGTAAGGCGTGGCACAGTGACAGCAATTTGTATTACTTCTTGTTCACAACTGAGCAATGTACCCATAATGTGTGGAAAGTTCTATCTGATAACGCAGGTGCATAGTGTATAGGTTTCCATTATGTTTGGTATGGCAAGCCTCTAGTAAGTATAAATTCACGTTTCACCATTCTACTATGACTGGGTAGGCAGAGTCTGTGGCATGGTTTCAGAGGGCAGTGGATGGGCAGAGTCTGTCTCCATAGCTTCTTCCTGTTGTAAACCTTGTGCTGCTGGGGGTTCTTGTGCTGGAAATGAGAAACACATACAGTTCAAGGTCTCAATTTAAGGAATTTTTTTTATTTTTGGTCAATGAAACTGAATCAAAATTTAATAATAATGTTCTGATGCCATAAAAGCTGTACAGATGGGGAAATTAAAGAAAGTGGGATTGCTGATCTTAAACTTTTTTATTCCTCTACAACAAAGTTATCACAAACCTTTGCAAAATGTTAGAAGTTTCAGAAAAAGAATTGTACTGCACTGCAGGTGGAATGTATGCAGTAGACATTACCTGTTGGCTCCACTGGTGCTGGTGGTGCTGTATCTTGTGGTGCTGATGGCATGGGTGGTGCCACTGGTGGTGTCTGCTCCTCTGGTTCAGGTGGCGCCGGTACTGCCGAGGCTGAGGGTGCCTCAGGTGGAGGAGGGTGATGTGATACTAAACAAAAGAATTGATTCAGCTAAATTCTGTCATTAAATTCAGTAATACCACACCAAATATTTGTGTAAAATCTTGTCAGAATAAAATAAAAAAAAAACATGACAAAAAGATGAAATAACCTTTCATGGGGCAAATTAAAATGTGATGTCTTCATGACAAAGTTATAATCAGGCTACTCACAAAATAAGTAAAAAATGCAAAAAAAGAACAAAGGAAATTCTGACAACGAAAAGTTCATGAAGCCACCAGCAAATTCACCTTACGCAACCCTGCCCACCAGCAGATAAATCAAGCCAGAAGAATACATACCGTGATCACCAGCACCTAAATGGTGTGGTGCTGGGGACGAGGATGGTGCAGAATGTTGCTGCAAACTTTGCTGCTGTTGCTGCTGGAACTGTTGATGCTGCTGCTGCATCTTCTCGATCTGTAACTGCTGTGCTGCCATCTGGCGGGCACGATACTCGGCCGCCTTCAACTGCTCCATGTGGAACTGCTGGCGCTCTTGCAAAAGTTGTTGCCGTTGGTATTCCAGCTAAAAATATGAGTGGTTTCATAGTTTGTTGACGGTAAATTCATCACCTTTTTTTTTTACAAGCTATCTTTTATGACATAAGATACACTCTCATTTCTTAAATACTGTCTAACGATCTCAAAGTTATCTGTTTGATGCCTCATACCATCGTATGAGACTTTTTGGCTTCCAAAAGTTGTTATTCAACTATAGTCAGAAAAATCTCATAACTGTTGTAACCACTAACACCACCCAAAAAAGTCGCTAATTAGCCAATCGTTTGAAAAATCTCATCCCTGCATTACACAAGTTCAGCCAGCTTCACAACCTTTATCAGTATTCTAAAACCTGCACTGGGATCTGCACTGTTCAATCCTGGAACCTTCCCACCTCCCACAAGATGTTTGCTAAATTTTGGGTCTTGGTTTTGAATAACATCTGGTGACAAAATGGTGCACACTACTATCGCTTTCTTTGCTGACTGTATGGGAATCAATCCTTCACACAGTCCAAAAAAACAAGTGGCAAATCTTCAACTTTCAATTACACATCATTATAGTTCTAAAACGATCTCTTCACGAAATCTTAGATTGAATGAAGACTTACAGCTTCTCTTTCCCTGTCCATGATGGACTCGAGTTCCTCAAAATGTCTCAGTTTAATCTCCAGCTTTTTCATCTGTGTCTCCACTAACAGCGCTACCAGAGATTTGATCTTGCGTTCCTCCACTGCTGCCAGATGCTGCAGAAAGACACACAAAATTTTTAATAACATGAGAAAACTTTGTAAACTATGTATAGACCAATTTACTTCAACTTAAATATGAGTCTATTTAATCTGGTGTTTTTAGATGGATGAATTTACATCAATTTAAAATGAGTTTATTTTTGGATGGATATTTTTACATCTTTTTTAAAATAAGTTCATTTTACAAAATATAAGGCTTACAATCTCAAAGAACTTGAGCAAGTCTTGAATAAGTCTTTAAACTCCAATACCTTTGCCTTCACTGCTGCTGAGGCCAGTGCTGCTGCAGCTGCTGCCTGTATATTGGACTCTGTGATGTTTTCTTTGACTGCCACTTCTTTGGAAGGTTCTGTGGATGCACCGTCTCCTTCTGTCTTTACTGTAGAATCTCCTTGCATCTCCTCTTCCTTCTTTTCCTTCGAGAAAAATGGATTGTGTGAGCCATAACATAATTTCATAAGAGAACATTTGCTTCATCATTTCTTCTTAAGCCTTTTCAATTTTTTTGTTTAAATGTATTCAATAATTTATGTACTGCTTTTTATTTCAACAATTTCTACTAGATTTTTAAATTTTTTTTTTTTCAGGGGGATAGTGGGAGAACTCTACCCCCTGGACATGTCTATGGGCATGAACATAAGTGTGCTAAAAGGGAATTATACAATCATTCGAATCACAGCAAGCCAATGAGATCTTGTTTATATACTTTGGAACTATTTTGACAGACTATTTGATGTTTTAAGTAGATTTTCTTAAATAAGGGCAAACAACATGAAGCAACACAATATTTATTGATATTATTATTGATGGGCAAAACCCAATATACAATTTAATCAAAGAAGCTTTTAATACAAAGAATTGCCATATAGCTGAGGAGTGATGGTACTATCTAAAATAAAACACTGCCTCACCTCCTTTTTATCATCTGTCTGATCATCTTTGTCTCCATCTTTTTCTTTCTCTTCCTTTCCTTCCTTTTCCTCTGGCTTCTGATCTTCTTGGTCTGTTTCCATGGCTTCTTCCTGAAAATATATGAATTGTAAATAAAATATAACAAATGTTAGGTACACGGGATGTAATGGAAGGTTGATCTCCATCATGCAGAATTTTGAAACCTACTACAGTACTGTTATGAAATTAGTTAGCACAGCTTTTCTCAAGAATTGTATCATGACCTATATTAACGAAGTTGGTTCTTAAGCCCATCAATTAATATGTAAAATGCTCTAAGATCATCACCTGAAAGTGTAAAAAATCCAAAAAGCATAAATTTTTCATTATGACATAAAAACCAACAGAACTCACCTTCACTTTGTCTTCTTCCTTCTCTTCAGATTTTTCCTCTTTCACTTCTTCCTCCTTTTTCTCTCCCTCTTTATTTTCCTCTTCCTTCTTTTCTCCCTCTCCATCTTTCCCCTCTTTTTTCTCACCTTCTGGAATTTCTGAAATTTCAATGAAAAGATTAATGTTGTGAAAAACTTTTTTTTAGGGGGAAGGTTTAAAAGCACTGCTCTAAAACATATTTGATTATTAGTTATGTAATTGTCTGACACACAAGATAAATCAGTAAATTAACATTCGAAGACCATCAAAATGCCAGTTTTTCTAGATTTATGACTAAAATGTTTATCATAAATCTTATCTGATCAAATGCATTTTTGAAAGTGTTTAATCATCTTTCTTGCCTTAATGAGATTGAAATATAACTAGGATTCTGAAGAAGAAATAACAAAAAATTTGCCTCTTTGAACCTTCCCAGCCTTCACTGCTTTTGAACATTCATAAAAAAAAAAAAAAAAACAAAAAAAAAAAAAAAAAAAAAAAAAAAAAAAAACAATCTATTAACTGATTTCTCCTTTACACACAAGTGGTAAAAATAATCCCCAAACAGAAGAAAAACCCACCTTCCTTCTCCGTACTGGTGCCAGCAATCCCACTCTTATCTAATCCATAGTCTGCGTTGACCTGTTTGCCCTCCGCCACTGCCTGCTCCACATTCTTGACATGCTGGTCTATCAGCACTGACGGCACCTCATCACGCATCTTGGAGAACTCCTCTGGAAAAAAAAAGAGATTACAGAAGTTGATCACAATAATATATATTTGACAACTTCAGTAAAACTAGAATTGGAAATGCACATCCATTTTTACAGTTAAAAAGGCCTGGCAGGTAGAATTTATTTAAACTTTTGCAAAATGCCTTATTTAAAATAGGTTAAATTAATAGTGCACAACACTTCAGCAATACTTCAGCAAGCAGTACATTTGCAAATCAAATGGGCATAGGATGGATAAAAGCTATACAAATTTATTTTAAATTTTCAGTTTTTTTTTCAACTTGAGAGGCAAAGATGTGAACAAACTTCGTAAATAACTTAATGCTGTCTAATGTTAAGAAAGACATAATTACTAATAACTCTATACAGAGGAATCATTTTTATAATTCCAATACAATTAACTACTTCTCAACCTCACCTAGAGCAGACTTGGAGGCGGCACTTGCCACCCTGGGGTCCACTACTGAGGCCAGGAAAGCAACCGTGGTCATGATGGGATTCCCACTCTGGGAGAATGGAATGGGCTGGTACGTCAGCGGTCCTGGAGAGGGAATAAATAAATAAATAAATAAATAAATAAACTAATAGATGAATTAATTAATTAATGAGCGAAAAAATAAATTAATAAATTTATAAATAAACAATAAATAAATAAATAAATAATATGAAAAAAATTAGGAATTTGTCTCAATAAGTTTTCTCTACTTTGCCATAGTGTGATACATCTATTTTATTCTTTTTTTTTATCTTTATTATATTTTCCGGTACCAAGGTATCAATATAACCTGAAATTTAAACCTGAATAGGGGATTTTGTACATTTCTAGTAGTCTAATGTAACAACAGATGATTACTACGAATATGAAGGAGGAGGTTGTAAAATCGTCATAGTCACAGTAAATATTCAACTAACAGGCAAAAAATATTCCAGAAATTTTTGCATATGAATATTTTACTTGTGACTCACCAAGAGGCGAGGGTCCGTCATCTTCAAGATAAGGATCCTCTATTGGCAGGCGCAGGAAGTGAAGAATGCACTCGTCCTGGGTGCGCGATCCTACATGTTCGCACACCTTGTTCCAGTCGTCTTTATACATCTCGAGAGCTTCTAGTAGCAGCAGGGTCTCCTGATCCGTCCAGTCCCGGGTTCTGGTGGCTGCGCCTTTCTCCTGGAAATGGACATATGCTTTAATACGAAGCTTTGTTTTGGCTATGCTGACATATAAAATTGTTGGGATTTTTGGTTCATGGGGTAAATATTTGCAGGTGCAATTTTGTTCTGTGAAGGTAAACATCATTTTGTAATTCTTCAACAAAAAAGTTCAGAGTATTCCCAAGGGACTCTACTGGCTGATGAAAAAAACTACAGTCCCATTTGTATCTAGCTAATAAATACTTAATATGATTCACGTCGCCTGCCAGAACATATATCTGAAATTGGTCTAAATTTTTCTACTTAACCCAAGAGAAATCAGTACTTACGTTGTTAAAACACATGAAATATAATGCCTCCTTTATATCAAGAAATAGATGCCCAATGTTTCAGACTATTTCTTACTTTATCAGAGTTGACTACCATGAATTTATCAGACACTAATATAGACAAAAATTTTCATGAAGGTTTGAGTTGAAGCTCTTTTGCAAAACTGACCCCAGATCATGAACAGGATTAAGAACGTCATAGTTACCTTGAGAGCTTTCTGGGCATATGTGTCTGTCCTCAGTCCAAATGTCTGCCCCTCTCTCTTCTCATCTCCTTCTCTTTCTTTGCTCTTGTCAAAGTCCATCACTTGTTTGGCAGCGGAAGGCTAAAAAATAATGACATTCAACATTCAGGGATGAAAATAAAGAATGCTTAAAAAAGGCATCTGGCTTTACCTGTGGTTTCTCTTTTGCTAAATATTTAATACAAAAACCTCCCATTATATGAATTATTATGAATCAAATAAATAAATAAATAATGAGGAAACCTTCATTCCTTAAAGGTAACACTGACATTCAAACAGTGAACAAAAGAATATAATTGCTTCTTTTTTTCTTTTTTCCTATTCCTTCACTTAAAGGTTGATCAGTTTTGCCATCCAATAATTATTTTTCTCTCCAGTAAGTTTTCTCCCTACCTGGCTGGTCCTGGGTGGGTTGAGTGGCCCCAATCCAGAGGGGGTGTCACACAACACATGGAAGTGGGAGGTGGGGGGTGGCCCCATCCCAGTGGGTCTGTTCTCAGCATCCACCTGGTAGTTAATCAAACCCCACTGTTCTAAGAAGGCATGGACCCTGAAAATATAATATATGGGTTATTTATTATTCATTAATTTTTATAAGATTTTCATTTAAGTTAAATTCATTTTGATATATATTACAAATGTGGCACAGATTCAGAGAATATAATGAAGGGGTGATTTATCTAATGATATATTTTGTAGTTCAAACATTTAACTTGATATACAGAATGCATTGGAATCTTAAAATACAAAATAATATAGAATTTATTAATTTAAGTGAACATACAGCATAAATTAAAAAATTACTCCAAACTAAAGCAATATACTTGAAAAATTGTGAACTAACTTAAAACTTCATACAGTTGATTTCCTAGCTGATTAAACCTTAAACGTACAGCTAAAGAAATGCTAAAATAAATAAAGGTCAGTGTTTAAAGCGAAACACAAAGTTTGAAATCTGATTTACTGACTTCCTCAAGCAACCAGATTGTCCAACATGTTCAGACTTTGCCCCAGTGAAGCCTCACAGTAAGGGGGGACAGAGGGAGGGTAAAAATATGGTATGATTCCAGTTCCAGAGCAATAGCTATAATTAACTACCAGTTAAAGATGGCACTATGCCCCCCCTCAACATACCTCATAATGGCACACACATCTCCAGCCAGGTTTCTCCTGCAGGCTGTACTTGTTAAATACTCCTGAGAGTTCAGACGGTAAGTGTCTATCATGAAATTTCTGTAGGCCATATATCTGAAGGAATAAATAAAGTAAACAATTTAAATGAATATTTCCTTAATTATAGAATTTTCTTTAACTTTTAATTACTCATATGTCAGAGTACATTTGCATAAAAATGATAATTTTGTCAATTATTATTTTTTTGTTGAAAAATATATTATTATCGTTGTGGTAGAAATGTTTTTTGTCTGTCACTATCTACATGAGCCAGTTGACCTGAGAAGTTGCATCACTTGCTGCGGGTCTATTTGCCAAACAGTTATTTTTAAGCTGAACATTGTAAGCATACTTACACTTCTGGTGTTTTAGACTTATTTTTGGAATTAAAGAATTCTGGTAGAGCTCTCCTCTCTATGGCATGTATACTGTTATAGTCAAACCAGGCAGAGTAACTGGGGATGATTATATGGTGTGTTTGCTCTGTCACATTCTCTTCATGGTCCATGGACTTTCCTGCATCCTCTGTGTTCTCTTTGTTTTCTTCCACCTGCAAAATAAACAAACAAACAAACAAATAAACAAACAAACAAGTAGATTAAAAAAAATTATAATAATGATGAAAATAATATAAAATATTACAAGTTGAGTATTAATTTTTTTCATTTTGTTGTACTTTTATTTTCTTCCATTTGCTCAAAAAACGTCACAATATCCTACCCCATCAGCATCTTCCTCCACATCCATAAGAGTTCCACCTTTGATTGGCTGCAGCTCACTGTCCTTGCCACTCCGTGAACTGGAGGCTACAGAAATAAAACTCTCTTTGAAATCTACCAGAATATCTCTTGCAATAATGCATCATTTACAGAACAAAATCTAAATTTCAATAAAGCAACCTTGTAGTTTTCCTAATTTTTAAAAAGCTTATGAAACAGTTATCACAGTTTATAATGATACATCTCTTGTTGTATTTCTGTCTCATGTCTCAAGTGAAAAGTGATTTTTTTAGTAAAGTGTTCAGATATCCAAACAATATTTGTCCAATTATCTTATTATTTGTGTGCTATGAAACAGTGGCCAAGTTACTCTAAAAATAAATAATAAGAAAATAAAACAAAAATTAAAAACTGGAGCAAAATGATTAAGACATTTCAGTCTTACAATTATAAGAAAATCAGGACCAATATTTTTTAAAAATCTGACTCAAGAGAGAAATGTACCATTTTTAGGAATGTGAACTTCCTGAATGTTAGGTTCAGGGGTTGGGTCCTCCATGTCTTTGGTCAAATCTTCCGAATCCTCATCCTTGTACGATGTGGCCTTCTTCTTACTGGATGGAGTGGACCTCCCTGCAGCTCTGAAATGCACAGACGAAAGTGAACCTTTTAAGAAACATCTGGAAAATGGAAAAGTTGAAGGCCCCCAGCTCTATAATATTGGGGATGAGAGAAGATTTTGTATTTCTCTGGTCAAAAATCCATAAAGACTATATTTGTCTTATAGGCACTGGGCCACCTGCATGCGTGGCTGTTTTTAGTAACATCAACCCAATATATACTACCACCCATCTTAGCTGTTAACTAACATTTATTCACCAAAGGTGACTGATCTAAAAGCACCATAATTTATAAGACCAATTAAGGACCCAAATCTCTTACCCCCTCTTTTTCTTCTTGTCAGATGATGGACTAGGTGAGCGCTTTCTTTTCCCTTTCTTTTTCTCTTTTCTGTCTGGGTCTGGACTTGGAGCAATCTGCAAAAGAAAAATTACTTGTAAATTTCAAAATTTTAACTTTAAAAAATAGAACTCATTTACAGCCCACATTGACAAATGTCTCTAACAGATTCACCTGACTAAGATAGTTCTCTTTTAAAAAATTATTTTAGTGATGGTTTTCAAAGGTTCTTCTAGGTGTTAGAATTGAACTTACCTCCTCTACAGTAAGCTTCACACGTTGTTTCCTGCCCTTTCTGCTGCCACTTTCAGACTGAAAATCAATAGTGTAATGATGATTGCATCTTAATAAGTCATTTGAGGTCACTGAATACAATACACATAATTACAACATCCAAGCAATTCATATATGTTTGGGTTTAAATGAATAAGTGTTGTATTCGTCTGTTTTTGGTCACCTTAATAAACTCGATTTGAATTTAAAAAGATACCCCCCCTTGATTGCAAGTGGGTCTTCTACTGACCACCTCAAATGATATCACTTCTAATTCTTCCAATTCCAATTATTTATCAAGGTTACGAACATGCCTTTTAGAAGCACACAAGTTCTCTGGCAATAATATTGAGGGGGCTCAGTCACCACAGAAGAAAGCCAAAAGGATGATCGTTGGCTGTTGAGGACATGGTGCTAATTAGATATGTTGATTTTCTGGGAAAGTCTAAGTTAGCTAATGGGTGGCAACAGGAAATGAATGAAGATTTGTCTCAACCCACTCCTGTATTTGAGTCACAAAGAGAGGGTGAGGATGGCAAAATGAAGGTGCTATATTAAAGGGATAATAACTCTTCGTATGAGATATATATTTCACAATAAAAACATTGTGAATAACTCATAGAAATATAATGTATTCTGTTTTACCACAAAAACGGCAGTTATAACTATTATTCTGATACCTGAGCTTGTCTTTAGACCACTTGACCTCCATTGATGGCTATACTCTGTAAAAATCTCTTAAGAGATTTTAACAAAAAAACAAACTTTTTAGAAAAAAAAAAAAACAGGAACTAACTTTGAATAAAAAATGGATTCATTAACCATTACTAAGTATGGGAAAATTGTTGTTTACTCCAGCAAAATTCATTTTTTGGCCAAAATGAAGAGTTATTATCCCTTTAAATCATGTATGTAAAATTATTAGGTGCTACAGTGTGTGAATTTGTGCATTAATATTGTCTGTGCTGATTGCCTGTTACTGTCTTTTTTCTTAATGAGTATCTGCACTGTTATTATATTCAACAATAACCACTGTGAAGACAGGTATTGTTCTGATCAACCAAAAAATAAATATCAGTTATATAAGACTAACTAATTATATTTGAAAAAAAAAATGCACAAAAAAGGTGCAACCAACTTTCGTATGTTTCATTTATATGATCCTAATCTACTAACTAGAGGCAATCATATCTGTTAGTCAACTTGAGAAAGTATATATCAGTTACAATGATATGTAAAGTATAACTTACTCCATTTTCATCATCAATCAGATAGTCTTCCTCATTCATCCATTCATTGAACTCATCCAGGTCTAAAATCCAGTTTCCATTAACCTGCAGACAAAAAATAAATATAATCCCTGATTCTCAGATCACTTCAAACCAGAAAACCTCCCAGGAATTAACTTTTTTCACACTATGACAAGAAGGCAAGCCATTCAATGCTTTTCCCTTAGGGTGCTGTAAACTTAAAACTGCTTATACCTTTTAAATAATATGAAATGTTGATCAGGATAATCAGTATAAGGAAGCATTCCAAACAATTATTACCTTCTTTATATTATAGTTTTGTACTAAAACTTTACTTCTTCAACTGATACCTCCTCCCCCAACTGCAAGGGGTACATTCCAATTTTTCATATTTTCAAAACTTTTTTATGACTTATATTTGAAATCTTACTCCCTTACAACTTAAAAAAAGGGTCGAAAAAATACTAAAAAGAAAGATAAAAATGTGGCTGGTTTTGGAAAGTAGAGCAATGAGCACTGCGTTGTATTTGGCACATTTCATAATTACCCCGCCTTAAAAAATAATTTGCAATGTTTTAGAATGTTAAGCATAGGCACTGTGTTGTATTTGGCAGTTCTCTCACCTCCCAGGCAGTTTCTGGTAAAGCTGGAGATCCAGGCTCTTGATCAATGTGGACATCAGTCACCCATGTATCATAACTGAAATAGAATATCAGAAATATTTATCTATATGGAGTTATAATAATAATAATAATAATAATAATAATAATAATAATAGATAACGTAATTACCTGACCATTCAAACTCATTCCAAACATCATGCAAAGTTAAATATTTACAGTGTAAGTAAGTGATAATTCAGCACTGATTTAAAGACCTAGCATAACTCAATCTTCTGTTGTGATGATATTCTCACCTGTCTGGATAGTACCACCAGTTTAACATCATAAAGTTCTATAGTGTTCTCACCTGTCTGGATAGTACCACCAGTTTAATATCATAAAGTTCTATAGTGTTCTCACCTGTCTGGATAGTACCACCAGTGTAATATCATAAAGTTCTATAGTGTTCTCACCTGTCTGGATAGTACCACCAGTTTAACATCATAAAGTTCTATAGTGTTCTCACCTGTCTGGATAGTACCACCAGTGTAATATCATAAAGTTCTATAGTGTTCTCACCTGTCTGGATAGTACCACCAGTGTAATATCATAAAGTTCTATAGTGTTCTCACCTGTCTGGATAGTACCACCAGTTTAACATCATAAAGTTCTATAGTGTTCTCACCTGTCTGGATAGTACCACCAGTGTAATATCATAAAGTTCTATAGTGTTCTCACCTGTCTGGATAGTACCACCAGTTTAATATCATAAAGTTCTATAGTGTTCTCACCTGTCTGGATAGTACCACCAGTTTAATATCATAAAGTTCTATAGTGTTCTCACCTGTCTGGATAGTACCACCAGTTTAATATCATAAAGTTCTATAGTGTTCTCACCTGTCTGGATAGTACCACCAGTTTAATATCATAAAGTTCTATAGTGTTCTCACCTGTCTGGATAGTACCACCAGTTTAATATCATTAAGTTCTATAGTGTTCTCACCTGTCTGGATAGTACCACCAGTGTACCATGGTACATCTATCTCTCTTCATCACAGGCCTGACATAGTCCTCTGAAACAGTAGAAAATAATAATGAAAACAATAAACAAATAAAACAAGGACGATGTCAATACGGTACTCAGGTGGGCATCCATTGCAAATGATGATGATGATTATAATACAGATTGTGCCAAATTTTTTTAGCCCAAATGCAAAAAACAGAGCACAGTAACTGTACAGATTTGCAAAGTTTAACTAGACCGGCTGGACTTTGATTTTGTTGGCATTTGGTGTGGGACCAGTCAATATCACAGACTGATAATATAAAAGATACATGTGAACCAAGCGTGGATTCCCAGTAAATCCATATAAAGTACTTCTACTTGTTTCTGACTCGAATATAGTGGACATGCCAAGGGACAAACCAAAATAGTCGCTTGATCAGCCATGAAAGAGCTTTAAACTGACATTTTTCAAATTACTTACTTGCCTCAGTTCTTTACAGCACACAAAACAAGTAGAAAATATCCATTCAAATATCATTTTTTGGGTTAACATGACATAATATCCTTTGGTATTCCTCTGAGTTATGGTATTTTAAACTGTAAGGTGGCATTTGGTTGGGTTGGTGGCAGAAATTTGATTTGAAATGCAATAATAACTATTAACCAAGGCCTGTTTACGTGTACACGTCTTATACTTGTGACTTCAAGTAAACCAAACCTATAGCACAAACAGCAGGTCACTTCTAGCTATCAGTGAATAAAACAATGAAGTAAAAAGAGTGATAACAAGACCCTTACCAGGCTCTTTCTCTGTGGGAGGATACACAATGTGTGTGGCCTCATCGGAATCCTCCACCACCGTCCCCTTGTGTCTTGTAATGATATCCTTCAGCTTAGTACTGAGAGATTTCTCCATAGAAGACTTGATATATACACTGGGGATCAGAAGACACTTGTTCTGCACTAGGGACTTCTCTATCTGCATGAACATCTCCACATTACGATCCATGCGCGAGGGGGACTGGAAGTCGAATCTTCTCCTGGAAGTGGCATAGGGATGAAGTGTAGAACAAATGGAGGTTGGTATAAACAATTATTTTTGCATTGTTTTTTTTTCTATTTTAAACAAAAATGATGAAAATTCAACTCTTTTTATTTTCATTGGCATGCTATGCTGATCTTCAGTATCAGGCAATAATAATTCATATGCATAAGCTCACTGTTAGCTACTTAACTGAAAAACCTGAGAGTTCATGACATACAATTATTCAACAAAATATTTTTTCAAAATGCATTTACTTTAACATCTACAGGTAGTAAATAATGTTCAGCGCTACCATACGTCCAGAAAAAAAAAAGTAAAGAAAAAAGAAGCTTAGTGACCACAACCAATTTAACCCCTCCCAGTCAAACCCCACAACCTACCAGCCTTGGTCACTTTTGAACTTGTACACTGCAGCAAGTATGTGACATAGAGCACCTCCAGACTTGAAGTCCAGGAAATATTTCATCTGAAAAATAAATTAAGTTTATTGCATCAATGTGAACTTTTATATTCTATGCAAAAGATAATTTTGACTAATAGCATTAATTAATTTCTGGGTTATCAATCATCACTTTGAAAACAATATGCACTTATGTAAACCAAGACAAGTCTTGTGAATTTCAATTCAGAACTGTTAAAATCAAATCCATCTTTTTATAATTATCCTGGTGGCATAAAAATAGCTTTATCTCTTAAAATGAATGTATTATGAAGGGCTTTAACTTTATAAGGAGCCATGTGTGGGTGGGACTGGGACTGGGGTACTCACTGGTAGCTTGGTAAGGGGAGGGGCCTTGACCTGTTTTCCGAAGGCATCTTCCTGAAACTGTATCAGCTGTACCACTAAACTGGCCAAGCTTTTGTTGGTAGGGGGTTCTGCTTGTGTGTACTGAAAATATAAAACAAGAGCTTTAGTTGGGTTGTTACATGCTGGACACTGAAAGAAAAGTTGGGAAATAATGTTCAAAGTACAATTCAAAATTGACATCCCCCAAGTGAATGAAAAAAACAGTGTATGATCTTCTAAATCTGTGTTACTGATAGAGGCAGTCTTACTCTGACATTTCATTTGTTTTCTTGGTTATAAGTTGCTATCTATGAAACGCACGTTTTAAATACTATTTCCTAAAATTGACATGTACAATAACTAATATTACTAGACTTGCATAAGTGCTACTAAGTTAAGCAAAATTAAGCCGCTATTCACAAAGCAAATGTATGTAAATGGAGTTCAAATATCATGTGAAAACAAAGAACTTTCATTCCAAACGGGGACCGGTATATTTTAATACAAGTCATCATATGTAAGTAAAGCCATTATTTGCAAAACGAGGGTCGTGGTACAAACTTACTTTCTTGCAGTTTTTGTGAAGCCATGTCCGAACTGAATCAAACTGTGCAATGGTCTCAGACGACTCGAAAAACTTTTGGTTTGCACCGCCGTCTTTCTTTCTCACCACCGCCATGTTGATCGGAAGTGGTTACCGCACTGCAGTAAAAACGGATGTATATACACAAAAATTAGTTCCAGAAAAATCTCTAACAAAATCTATCCTTGTGATTAATTCAATTTCTAACATACACAAGGTCATGTTCAATACATTTTGTATCAATTTTTTAAAAACTAATGGGATATTTTATCAACTTAAAGACTTAATGTTACCTGATAAGTTGTATTATAAATCCGCACGCACATGTTTGGTGAAACGTCCCGGAATGTGGTAGTAGTGCTTGTACGTGATTGTGTTCTAGTAAAAGCTGCGTAAATACGTAGGCCCTACATTTTATCCCGCTGTAGACTTCTAGTTTATACAAATCAGCGTAAGGGTTCTTACATTATAGCTAAAAATACATTTGGAAGCTGAATCTTATTTAGCCGATGCAATTATTTGTTCTTTATCGATTCGAGGGGGCCTATTTAGCCTACTCAGTGCCTAATGCAAGAGCGTGCGTCACATTTTTTCTTTATTAATTTTATAATGCCCCGTCTAAAGACCTGTCTTAGATCTATTTTTCTATTTGACCAAAATGTATATTTCCTGACAAAGCTAATGCTGAATTTCAAATTCACAAATGCTTCAATTAAACGCGATTAAAAGATGTAAACAGACCTAGGCCTATATTCCAAATCCAGCTAACCTAACCATGCATACATGCATTTAGGTCTATTGACATAACTGTTTATATCGCCACGGGTGAATTATTGTAAACAAATAAACGTCAAATTTTAAATAAAAATGTACCTGTTGTATGCTTTGCAAATGAAAATATATTTTAATTAAATCTGAAACAAAATACTTGACTTCACACTTTTACCATTCGATGTCTATTCTGAGACAATTAATAAATAAAATAAAAATAAAAAAATAAATAAAAAACTACAATATAAGCTGACAATCCCTAACCTTCAGCTTACCCATTAAAACCCACCAAAATATGAAAATTATAACGCCACCCCCTAATTTCTGCTAACGTCAACTACCTACATTTTTAAAACTTTGTATAAAATCTGAAAAAATGCAAAAAAAAAAAAAAAAAAGACTCTTTACAAGTCTACAAAATAGGCTTCAGTAAAAATCATGTGTCAGATGTTTTCAAAGGGTCAATTAGAAAAAAGCTTTTTTTTCTGTTTTATAAGTTAACAACTATTAGCAATAGGCCTGTAAGTTATTGTTTGAGGAGGATGAAGCGATCTGACATGAGAAAATGGAATACATTTTTCTTTTCTTTTTTCCTTATCCTTTCTTTCTTTCTTTCCTTATTTCCTTCTATCCTTTCTTCTTTCTTTTTTTTTCTTGAAATTAATAAACAAATAATCATTGCGTTGATCATTTTCCATTGCAGTGTTTGTATTCAATGTAACCGGGTCTTTGGTCTGACACCGTTCACGTAGGCCTACATGAAACGAATCAACATTTTTCTTGTTCCGCTCTAAAAGCTATATCTTAGAATTTATCAAATTGCTCATGCTCACCTTGGCTCGTGAATTTGTCACTTTTTTGTAGATCTGCCAACAACAGAAGGATGTGTAAGGAAATTTGAATGAGATGGATAAAACCAGAGTTCAAACTGGGTTATCTGTTTTCATATCGGTAAACAGACTTCGGTAACCCAACACCAGCAGGTGATTTAGCCCTTCAAAAAGCCCAAAGTAGCATTCTACGTATACTTTGTGGTTATTATTTGGTTTGGTGTCGTCTTCATCACCCCCATTTACTAATATTTTTTACAATAAAGACCATATTACTCAAATTTTAAAGATATGGTACCATTTCATATTCGCCATGCTACGTGATCTTCAAGTGCTGATGCTTCGCATAATGCTAGCAATGAAATGAATGGGAAATTTATTTTATTCACATTAAAATACTAAACAATGTCAAAATATTCTATAAATTGTCAAAATTATTCCCAAGTGACTTAAACAATGTCAGGTTGGTGCATTTTTGAGACGGAAACGTCGAAAACTGTCTAAATATGATATTGAAAGACAATAACATTAAAATGATTTGACGGCCATCGAGTGGATGAGTGTGTTTGTTACCACTTTCTAAATATTCGAAATAAAATACTTAAACCCGACGGAGAGTTACTATTTTTTTACGAATGGTATTCCAATATACTGTAATTTGATAATCAATGGGAATTCAGTAGGGTTATACACAAAAATTATGAAAATTTTGCGTTTTATTACGCTTTAATCTAAATGTCACAGGTATGTCGTCGGTTTACCATTGATATATTCCCTGAACAGACTGTCGCATATACTTAACATTTTCAAAATTGAATCATCAACTTGTCTACTTTGTTTTAAAGTCACCCTTCTATATAGCATTCATTGATGTAATGCATAAAAATTCATCTTTATTAGACAAAGAAGCACACATTGAGTTAAAGGCGGACTCCATATTGCAATTTTCGTAGTATTGGAGGTGGTGTGTTCTAACAGGTCCGCGCGCACGCTTTAACTTTGGGCGCGATACACCAGCTTAATCATACCTTTTAACGTCACTGACTATAGAAGATATACGCGGATTTTCTACAAGAAGAAATCGTCGAAATGGCCGATGCTGCTCCCGCCTCACCACAGAAGAAAGCCAAGGCTGCCAAGCCAAAGGCCAAGGCACCCGCTGCCCACCCTAAGGTCGCTGACATGGTCGTCGCTGCCATCGCCGCTCTGAAGGAACGCGGTGGCTCCTCCGGCCAGGCCATCAAGAAGTACATCGCCGCCAACTACAAGGTAGATGTCGTGAAGATTACACCTTTCATCAAGAAGTATTTGAAGAAGGCCGTTGCTGACGGCAAGCTTGTTCAGACCAAGGGCAAGGGTGCCTCTGGCTCTTTCAAGCTCAGTGCTGCCGCTAAGAAACCAGCAGCCAAGCCCAAGAAGGTGAAGAAGCCCAAGGCCGAAAAACCAAAGAAGGTGAAGAAAGCTAAGAGCCCCAAGAAGGCAAAGAAACCCGCCGGCGAAAAGAAGGCCGCCAAAGCTAAGAAAGCCAAATCTCCAAAGAAGGCCAAGGTTGCCAAGCCTAAGGCAGCTAAGAAGCCCAAGTCTCCCAAGAAGGCCGTCAAGAAAGCCGCCAAGCCCAAGGTGAAGAAGTCTCCCAAGAAGGCCAAGGCTGCTAAGAAGTAAATACTTCTCTGTTGTCTTCACAACTTAACGGCCCTTATCAGGGCCACCCCAATTTTCCAAGAAAAGCTTTACCATATGTTCACAAAAATTGTGTAATATTGTTTATTTTCTTTCACAGCTGCAAGTCACTTCATGTGACTTTAATCTAAATCCACAGTTAAATTAAAAAGACTGATATTTAGGGAGATGACCGTTAAAGCATGAAATCTCATTGCTTCTAGCTGACCAGGCTCAGCACGGTAAATATAAATTTCAATAACTTGGCATCAGCAGGTCAACACGAAGCTCCAAGGACCTCTTTTATTAAACCGAAGTGTGGAAACTGTCCTCGGTATTTGTTACTTTACACCCGAGTCTCCCAACAGATACACTCAACTACGAAAAAAAAAATACAGGAATCTAGCACAGGAGTCTATCTCACAATAGTGAATGTTTCAGGGGAGATAGACTAGGAAACGATTTAAATTAGATGATAGCAAGGAGTTATAACAGATCTGTTATAACTCCTTGATGATAGGCGCCTTTTATATTTTCAAAGTCTGTAATGAAAACGAATCGAAGGAAAACCGGATGACCTGTATAGGCTTCTCCCGAACATAATATTTACAAGCACCCACGGGCTCGGGAATCGAGTTGAGGTCTTCCCCTCCCCTACCCTTCCCTTCCCCTCCCCCTAAACATTTTGCGCTTAAATCATATTCATCACCATGAAGTTAAAAGTTCTATAGAATGTGTTTGTGGGATGGAATCCATTTACGGTAGACTTAAGGAATTAGTAACTACGATTAATAATTTAATATTCCTTTATTCCAACTTTTATGCAGTTGCATGTATAATAGGCATCGAAGTATAAATAGTGCAACACAAAATTTTAACCCACTTCATCATTTCATGAACAAGCAGAATTTCAAAAAAATAGCTATTCCAAGGGACAGCTGTGAAAGGCAACTGGCAGTGGCTATTTTAGGGACTGGCCGCTACAACTCGAACGCTGAACCCGTCCATTTTAGATTCCTACACTGAAAAGATAAGAATGAAAGAAAAAGTTGATAGTGGCTTTCGTTACTAAATGGCACAACAACATCCTACGTCAGGGCCGTAGCCTCCGGGGGCGGCGGGGGGGGGGGGGGGGGGGGGGAGGGCGGCAGGGGGGGCAGCTGCCCCCCCCCCTGGGATTTGAGGTGCAAAAAAATAATAATAAAATAAATAAATAATCGCAAAGGTAAAAAAAAAATAATTGCAAGGTTGGTATCAATTCTGTGAGAAAATACAGTCATGGCCACTAGACAATCATTCAACAATCTGTTTACAAAGGTGTACTGTTTTAGCCAACTCAGTTCATGCCGAAAAGTCCAGTTGGAGTGTTGTGTTGAAAAAATGACTGCACCTATGGCAAAATGAACCCACAATTTCTGACTTCTGATTGAGCAATAAATAACAGTTAAAATGCACCAGAATGCAGTATAATACATACAGTTTTTAAAAATTTTCCACACCGTGGGAGGGCGACACCCCCTCCCACACCTCCCCCCTCGGGGGCTTCGCCCCCTCGTTTCCGCTAACTGCCCCCCCTGGCATTTTGCTCAGGCTACGGCCCTGTACGTAAAAACAATAAAATGGGGAGGGGGGGGGATTTTATAAGTACACGTAGATAGATAGATAAAAAGTTGAGATAGGCATAAATTAAAGTCGAAATAGGTACACAGACAGATAGGGGCATGTCTATCAATATTATATTATTTCAATTAGAACAACGAAGTGTTCTTTGTACCTCTTGGTCCTTTACAAATGTAGGGAAGTTTCCATTCGCAGCTCAGGTCGTTCATCTGAGCGTTGCCGATAACAATAGCACAGTCTTCGTTGCCGCCCCAATTATTGGGCTCTCCAGGCGCCCAATTTCTGCATAAAATGGAAAAAGAAAAGGATGTGAAGTAACTTTTCATAAAAGCATAAATGTCAACTCAAAATGACATTTAGTGGTCACCTCACGATCAATGATAATCGGCATTGCTTCAAATCTCAACTCTGTCTCAACAAACACAATGTCTAACGACCTGTGTGTATAGGCCTATCAAACATCAACCAAAAGATAAATCGTACGCAAAATAATCATTTTAACATAACTGTTATATGTGATAAAAAAGTAACTTCAAAATTTAAAAATGCATTTATGCTTTTAAGCAATGTAATTCTCTGGCAGCCTACTAAAAGCGTGTTCATAAAAAATAGCAACCAGAGGCTACGTAACCCCCCCCCCCCCTGCGCTTTTGACGATGTGGTTGAAAGAATTGAGAGAGCGAAGGAAATACTGCAGAAGCTAAGAGAGGAAGCTGCCATTGTTATCTTGTCTTTGATAATTTATTATGCCAGGTAGCTTACACAATTTTCGCGTCATACGGGGTATCGTCTGACCAAATCCACTTGCCGTCTGTCTGCAGGTCATTTAGTCCGCACCAGAAGGCAGACGACTTCATTTTAGAGAGGACCCAGTACTGAAATTAAAAATATATATATATATAAATGAAATTGTCATAGAAAATCAGAAAAGAAAACGTAATAATTGTAAAATCAATAATGTTTAACTTTTTAACGTTGCGTTGCTCTCAGAATGAGAGAATGAAAGGGCTGAAAGCGGCTACCACGTGTTGTTATTCATCGCACGATTTGAATTTTTGTGTCCGGTTTGGTACATGTATAAAAATTAAGGACCAAATAAGACAAAAATGCTAATGTTGTCGAAAGGTCGTTTACTTGAGTAAGAAAGGGCGCATATTTTTCACATTTTGAGCAAATCAGAGTACCAAATATTGCAGTCTGTTTCATATTTATCTACTGTCGAACCAATACTATAATAGATCTCCAAATATTCCATCATATAAATTTTAGCAAATGACAACTCCACCTCCTATTTCAATCGAGGACAGATGTGTCCTAAATTACCTTTTCGGCCATTGACTGATAAGATAACAAGTTAGCACCCTTCTGCTCACAGTCTTCTAAAGCGGCTGACCAGGTTTTCTTCACGTTTTCTCTCGAGTTGAACTGGTAGCACATGCCAGTGACTCCACAATATAGCCACCCTGCTGGGCATACTGAGGAGAAGAGAAACATTTGCGATAGATTTTTTAAAAGTAAAAAACCAGCTTTACAGCCCGTGAGACATTTCCTATGTTTTGAATAGGAAACTGAATGTCCATGCTGTTTCTTGAATTGGTGATGCACGCTTTAAAATCATTGGCGGATACTGGGTTGATGGTTGTGGAGGAGGAGGAGGGGGAGGGGGAGGGGGGGGGGCAGAATCCTGTATCTCTCGTTTACCAAATTCAAATCGGGTCCCTTTGAAAATACTAATCGGAAACCCACCGAAGAGGAGAAAAATGCCCAAGCAGTAGCTAATTTCCAACTAGAAAAGCACTCCGAGAGCGCAGACCTCCGCCAAGGCAGCGATTTTTGATTATTATTGATTATTGATTGATTGTTGATCCGGATCACCACCAAAAACTAATAATTTCTAAGTTAACCCATTTCTGACCTACCCTGAAAATTTCATCAAAATCGGTCCATAACGTTTTGAGTTATGTTGATGACAAACAAACAGACAGACAGACAAACAGAGGTGAAAACATAACCTCCTTGGCGGAGGTAATAATATTTGGGGCGTGAATGGAACCCCTTTCAAGGGTCTTTAAAATTTACAGTGATATTTTGTCACAAGATCCAAATCAACTTACCACACTGAAAAAAATCACATTTAGCCTGCTAACATTGCCATTATAATTGTGACATTTACAAACACGGATACACACTCGGTTGATCACGTTAAATATTTAGACGCATCTAAAGCGGAATAGAAATCCCGAAAACGCGCGCGCGCGCACGCACACACACACACACACACACACAAAAAAAAAGACAGAGTCGAGAATGCACAGAAAAATGAAGAATACGTAGCAAGTCCTCTTTGTTGCTGCTCTTACCATTTGTATCCTGTGAGTTCGTGGTTAAGCTGAGTGAAAGAAGTACAAGACACACAGATGATTTCATTTCGATCATCGAAAATCTTCCTGGATGGTAGGTCTTTATTATAGACGTTAACGGTGAATGGTGCAATGTTTAACAACTAAAGGTCGCAGTGTCACAGTTTATCCATAAGCGGCTTTGCTTTACATGATAAAACTGTCTACGATGTAATAACAGTGACATGTTCTGGTCAGAGCAAGATACATGTATTAGTGGGCAAACATGTTTCAGCAAAAGAAAAAAAACTTAACATGTAGACTAGGAACACTTCTAACATATAATTTCTTTGCTATTTTTTTTGCAGGCTGTTGGGTAATATAAAGGCCTGAGCATGCAAATACGTGTACTGCTGTCCATTTTTTCATTATCGAGCAGATATATGCCGGTATATCAACGTATATTTACTGATTATATCAGAGTTGTTTTGTTTTTAAAACTTTATGTATGAACCGAAGAAACGTGTCATATTGTCATAAACATGTTTTGTGAATGATGTCTGAAACTGGCGTGCTTTTGTAGTCAGCTAGTCACTAAATGATAGTTATACTTACGGCAAAGCACTTCGCAACATGTGGATATTTTCACAGGTCTGTTTAGACATGAGCTATTTTGGACCGCAATCGAGCTAACTGGCGGCATCAGGTCAACTGCCAGATTGTCTGGGTATTAACATGTTATTTGGATTTTCAACAATTTGCGATGAGTTTGTCAAAATTTTATATATGTTATGTTATGTTACAAGTTGGTTTTTAGATAGGTTTTGGTTATCATCTTTGGTGTCTAGCTAGAACTATGCTCAGTGCTGCTTATATTAAAAATGCTTCCGATAAATATGAAAGCAAGGAGAATTCTATAACACATCAACAATATTTAAAATCGAAAGCGTGTGCGTGGAACTAGATCTGGTGCAGTCTAAAAACACAGATCACGCGTGAGTGCACTACACCAAGAGATTAATTATTTTCTTATTGATGGAACATTTAAACTGTTATACCTTTAGTGTCGTTAAAATGATCTGAATTAAGTAACATTGTTTTATTATAAGAGGTATCGTTATCTATGTAGTAATTTGTCTCTGACCCTTTTCCATAGTTATCTATGGGGTAACATGTCCCTGACCTACTTCACTGGGTTTCTCAAAGCACTTTCCAGTCTTCCGTCCATCTTGCGCTGTACAACACGTTAGCTAAGTAGTGTCCAGTTTGTTGTGTCAACCTACTGACCATGACGGAAGAACCAATCCCACGTCAGATGAAGGCGTTATTAAAGCGAGAACCAGTGCCTTCTTTTATCCTAGAAACAATTGATGTTCCGATTGATCTGATAGGTGAGTGCCCAGCAATGGATTCAATGTGGCCTCCACTACTTGGTTATTTCAATACTAGCGCGGCAACGTAAACGTGGAATGTTAATTTGCAAAACCGCTGCCATTGAGAAAAAACAATTTCTTAACAAATTTACATGTTAAGTCCCTGTGTTAAGCTACTGATACAGCTCAGCTCCAGTTTTAGTGGAGAGCATATTGTATATCGCTTCAAACCAAGAAATCCTTTGGCAACAGTTCATTCATAGCGTTCTGTTGATAACAGCATGTTTTAATTTTTACTTGCTGTTACTTCTTGTAAAATCCTGCGATTTAATTTCAGACGATGAGGTTCTCATTCGGGTGGAATTTGCGGGGATATGTGGTTCGGACATCAAAGTGTATAACTGGACTCCACAGGCAGCGACAGTGAACAACCTGCCTCTAATACTGGGGCACGAATGCGCTGGAGTAGTGGTTAAGGTATTGCTTCCTCTGAAATCAATCTTCTTCTTCATATCTTTGGTTCCTCATATCTTTGGTTTTCCATTTTTGATTACCAATGTACTGCGCATGGTGTCCTATTGAAACTTCCATTTCAGTTCCTAGAGCATCTGTATTTCTGGGTGCGATGTTATAATCACACCTGCCTCGAGTTAAACTAATCCTTAACATTACAGACTGGGCCTAAAGCTTCACTGGCCGTTGGTCAACGTGTCTGTGTGGAGAGCCACCTGTTTTGTGGATGCTGCTACGTGTGCGAGCACGGTGCAAGAGAGATATGTCCCAATATGGCGCAGTTTGGACACGGCAAGGGTTCCATATACGGAGGGTGTGCAGAGTATACCAAAGTTGCGGACAAGTTCTGTTACCCTCTAAAAACCTCTATTGGTAATTGCTTGAATAAGATTCCAATTTCGAGAGAGAGAGAGAGAGAGAGAGAGAGAGAGAGAGAGAGAAAAGGGGGATAGGGAGAGAGAGAAGAGAGAAGAGAGGTTGCACAATATACTTAGTTCAGATACAAATACATAGCTAACTGTAACATTGAAGCAAAAAGTGAAAGTCATATTGAAAATCAAAATAGGATAGGATATCATTTAGTCTTTTTATGGTTCCCTCATGTCATTTTCCATAACATTTAATAATGAATAATGTGTTTTTTGCTTCAGATGTGAATATTACATCATAACATTGCTAAAATTCCATGTGAACTAAACTTGCTATTAAGTATTGAATGATTTTAAGGTGCACGTGAGGCAGTGCTCCTCGAGCCATTGGGCGTTGTCCACAATGGGCTCAGTAGACTGGACATTAAGGATGAGGACGTTTTGATCACTGGATGTGGGACCATTGGTCTGCTGGCTATCAGTGTGGCTAAGGTTTTCGGGGCCAAAAGGTAGTCTTCAGTTAAATAAATAGTACCTTTATGAGACCTTTTAAGGTCCTTTTAGATAAAAGATTATTGTACATAGAAGAACCGTTATCTTTTTAGAACACGAATAATTTGTCGTTTCACTTTTTCGTTTATAAATAGGCCTACTTACACTTGGTTACCTATTGTAGTGGCTAAAGCACTGGTTTTCAAAGACATATAAGCTTCCAACATTTCCAGAATCATTGCAATGGACATTAAGGACGACAAACTGGAAATGGCCAAGAAAATGGGCGCTGATGACATCATCAATTCTAGTGTAGTTGATGTCCATGATGTCATCATGTACATGACTCAAAAATATGGTGTTGGGAGGATATGTGAGTGCACTGGGGTACCAGCGGTTGTCAACAGAATATTTAATCTATTAAGACCAGCGGGGAAGGTCACCTTGATAGGAATGCCAAAAGAGGCCGTCCACATTGAAAAACCCATGACAACCATTAGTAAGTAAATATGTACATAACATTGGGTATTTTATGACTCAAACCAACCAAATCTTGTAGAAACGATTTCCGAAATTCAAGTTATCCGAAATACATGCACTTTCAAAACTTTAAGAACATATTGCTGCTGAAATATTGTAGACAAAATACTACTACTACTACTACTACTACTACTACTACTACTACTACGAAGAAGAAGAAGAAGAAGAAACAATTGAGTGAAAGAAGTCAAAAATATTTTACAAAAATTACATCGAATTCGCTGATAGAATATAATAATTTCAACCACTTTGACGTATATTTTATTTCAGTGTATAGGGCACTCCAAGTAAACACTGTATTTGGACGACGAATTTGGAACAGCTGGGTGGAAAGTGAGCGTCTGGTAGCGGAAGGGAAGGTCGACGTTAACGCCGTCATTACCCACCAAATGCCGATGACGCAATATGAGGACGCCTTTCAGGCGCTCATGGGCGGAGATGCGTGTAAAATTCTTATGGAACCCGGCAAATGATGAAAAAAAGACAATTACAAAATACATGTACGAAGCACACCATATCGCTTCTTTGGTCTAGATTTTGAAAATTGAATGTTGGACCGATGGAATCCAACGACAAACGCAGGTTTTCAAGGAAATAGAAAGTACCTTATGCCATGAAAGTGTTTCCACCATATAGGCAAAGGTATACCGGATGAATGTAGCATTATTTTACGAGAAAAGTCCACACGATAAAGGATATGATGATTATTACATATAAATATTACGTATAAATATACAACAGTTTCTCTTCACTTTACCTCTATTTCTAGCTTTGTTGTTTCCTTTCCTATTTTTGTTTTTCTTTTTGCGTGCATTTACGGCGCTTAGCAAGCAGCAGCACAGAACCTAGGTCAGAAAGGCATTGCCTGATTAAGACTTACTTGTGATGAATACACGGACAATTAATTTATATGTAGTATTTTACAATCCTCTTTTGATGGATATAAACGGTTTAATTTTCTAATCAACAGAAGTTTCTATTATAAGTTTTGTTCTTGTAATACTATTTCTATTAATTCTAATGTAATTTTCATAATTAATTTTAGAAGTGAAAAAAACTTATATGGTAGGCCTATAGTTAAATAAATAGGCAGACAAAGAAAAAAAAATTCTGTTGTTTTGATGGAGCAGCAATTCTAGTTTAGTACAAGTAACCAAAAACTCTTACCAGTACAAGACAGACTTTCCACGCTTGATATCGCATTGTTCACCTATTTGTTTAAGTTCCTTGTAAGTGTGAATGAGAATGTCTTAAAAGACGCGAGGTATAAATATGACCCTTGACCCGCATAATAGCTCACTTAATGCGCATGCGTTGTAGCATGATTCGCCATGAATGAAGTGAAATGTGTGAAATACGTGAGCGAAACAGAACCCACATGATGATTTATTGAGAGCGTTAATTGTCAATAAATATGGTTAATAATTTAAAATATTGTTGATAATTTAAAATATTGGGGAATGCGCAAACGAAATCTGAAGAGGTATATCGCAATTAATAGTAGGCCTACAGAGTGGGCTGTTATTACATAGATTTTAAAGTTAAAATATCTCAAAAAGTTATTTATAACAAACAAATTATGCGTTAGTATAATTAGACTCAGAAGTGTTTAAAATTAGCTCCGACGGACAAGATCATGTTGGTGCTTGAGAATATGTGCGAATTCCAGACACTGACCAGACACTGACACTGACACTGACCATATTGACCAGTTCATGGCCACTTTTTTCTTCACCGATTTAAAATGAAAGAAAAATGGGTACTAATAACTTATTAAAAAAATAATAGAGAAACGTGCACTTACATGTAGAGATAGGCAGAGTCCATCTAAAATAAACACACGACACACTAAGGACAAAGTCAATCCCGTACGTGTAGGTGTGATATTTATGTAGGAGTGCAGAATGAAGTCCTGTGTTAGGGCGTTGTGACGTCATGCTATTACCCTGTGTGACGTCATAACACTTGACACATCGGACAGAGCGTAGAATTATTCATGTTATTTGTACAATATAAATATGGGGGATGCCGTTCATAAGACCGCGTATCAGTTATATTTGGATTGGGGCAAAAAGTTGTAGATAATACCGTGCACTCGCTATACGAACTGATTCCGTACAGATATTACTTCAAACGCTTTTTATTACTAACTTTTTGTATGCATGCGTGCGTGGTTGTGTGTGTGTGTGTGTGTGTGGTTGTGTGTGTGTGTGTGTGTGTGTGTGTGAGAGAGAGAGAGAGAGAGAGAGAGAGAGAGAGAGAAATCATAAAATAGACAAAATATGAAGATATATCTGCTGCATGTGTACTGACCTTTTGGTCGTCGTTTACATATATACGGTATATTCCAATTACACGACATATCATTCATATCTCCATTACTTATGGCCACAGCACAGTCCTCGTTGCCGCCCCAATTGTTAGGTTCTCTGGGTGCCCAATGCCTGGAAAAAATACACATTTGATAAAAAAAAAACAGAGTACAGGAACCTAGCGCTAGGCTATTTCGATGTCCCTTTCTCCACTTCCTAGCCCCCCCCCCCCCCCAAAAAAAAAAAAAAAAAAAAAAAATTGAACGCAACACGACTATATGCATGTGACTAAGTACATGTACCTCAGTTCATTTTGTATGAAGGACAGCTTAAGGGAACATGATAACAGCTTAATCGGTTTTAGTCTAGCGGTATTACTTTTCTATCTAAGCCAGGTTCTGTGACTGACATGAACTCAGGTTAGAGACATTTACGGAACTTACACCAGTGTCGCGTTATACTCCGTGTGGTCAGTCCATACATAGCGCCCATCTTCATAACGGTCATTTAGCCCTGACCAGTAAAAATTGACCACCATGTTCTTGAGGACCCAGTCCTAGTAGGAATATAATAATAATAATAATAATAATAATAATAATAATAATAATGACGATGACTGTTTGTGAAGCTAGGGTGTCAAACCTGACACGCGGACGCCAGTGTTGGTCTTATTATATTGTCATTTAAATGCTAGATAGCCCGTTTACTGTTTTACTGGCTCGTTTTAGTATGGTGTAACTGTTGACTAGCTTCAGTTTAGGCATGGTGTACAGGTTTATCCCAGATTATGCCCTGGCTAAATTTGAAGGCCAAAATTCCACAGATTCCACTCTTGCAATTGCTGTGTCGTTTATATATTCCTTCACTTTTATAGGGTGTCATTTCCAGAGCTGAAAAGCCTGAGGTTTCAGTCGTCGGAACGAATCGCCAGTCGTAAAGAGATCGTTTCTCATTATCTCGAATAGAATTAGTCAAAGTTTTGTTCCTTGCGGTACTTGCTTTGCTTGTGGGATGACCATTTTTACACCTTCTTTTCGACTCTTTTGAAACTTGGTCTAAAGATTTGTGGTGCAACTGGACACTTCTGTGTCCTTTATATAAGTGGTCTACTGGTATTTAGTAAAAGACCTTAGTGTAATCGACTAATAACACTTTGTCCCAGACTGGGTGTCTCCTTTGGTGTCGATGATATATGGGATGATATCAATATGGAATGAAGTTTATTTTGAGTTGATTGTCTATCAAATGACGGGAAGTCAAGAAGATGATGAAGTGATTGCTTTTTTGCGAGTAATTAACTTATCGAAGATTAAGATAATAAGTAGCATTATATTATTAGAAGTATATAACAATAAAATGGGAAATATGAGATTGTGAATGGTTTACATAATGAAATATACTGGTAACATGAACCGTTTTAGATCAGGAGACTACAGACTACACTGATGTTCTATATATACCTAGACCAAATGAGATTTTGCAATTTTACTCCAACTAAAAATGTAATCAATATGGTAATTCGACTGATTGACAACAGCATAGGAAAAGTGTAGTATAAATAAAAAGATAAGTGTGTGTGTGTGTGTGTGAGAGAGAGAGAGTATTATACAGAAGTGCTAAACTGCTATTATATGGAGTAATGAACACGGTTGGTGGGCGTAATTTGACTATAATATGTTTTAAATTCTTATCAACAGTTTAATCGGATTAATCCTCCTTGATTGATTTTTGAGTGCTGAATTGCCTCACTGTTGCCATTAGAAAGCAATACTAGCACTGTTAATGGTTTTATAAGTGAACGCACATGCGGGCCTTTTGTGCGTTTGAGAATTTCTGATTCAGATATATTAACATTTTATCTCAACATTTTACACATCGCTGCGACAAATGTGGATCGTGGTCTTAAAGATTGCTTCATTATTATTATTATTATTATTATTATTATTATTATTATTATTATTATTCTACCATTTTTCAGTCAGATGCTCTTAATAAGCATGTAGAACGCATGGCACACACTTGAGCTTTATATTGCAATAACACCTATAGCGATATAACGTGTTGAATAATCATATCAGCTGAAACGACGACCCTTTGCTTTCAGTGTTGAATTTTACTCACCTTTTCACCCTGATTCTCATAAGACAGCAGGTCTCCTCTCTCTAGTCTACAGTTGGCCAGGGCAACTTCCCATGAACATTTTCGAAAGTGGTTGAACTGATAGCAGCGTGCGTTTCTATAGTTATATATCCATCCTTCTGGACATTCTATAATAATAAACCAAACGAAACACTATTGTATAAAGATATATGGGTATATAAATTTTAAAAAAGATTTCAAATATTCTGAAAAGAATGGTCTCACGCCTGCAAGCTAACTTTACTCATGGAGCAGAGTGAGACTGTAAGCTTAAAGATAAAACAGGCTATGTCGATAAATGTTTGTTTTTTTGTCATCATAAGATTAAAATATTCATTGAAGCGAACTCCCAACAAGGACATAATGCGACGTTCGGATGTTATTGATTGTTTTAATCGGCCTTAGCCTATGAAATATGTGCTAAATTGCACATAAAGTAATGAGAAATATATAATAACTATGACAATTCAACGACTTACATCGTACAGTATATCATTCCAATTATATATCAAATACAGTACCACAGGCGCTAAGAGTACATCACAATCATATCATAACAATTATGAATAAGGGCGCAATCGTATATTGACTTATAATGAGAATGTCAATCTAAATTCCATATTCCATTCATATATGATTTATACTGATGATAAATTAAGCGGCAGTAAAGTGATGCTTTATACATTAGATCGTGTCATCATGGCCTCCATTGCGTAGAACTGTAATTAAGTTATTCATTGAATATTCCAACAGCTGTTTAGACTAGGCCATTGAGGTGTGAGAAATCAGAGCAGCTTAGACGGAAATCTGGGCTTAAGATTTAGCCCAGTATTTTAGTCCTCTTCATGAAAAAAGTACAGTGGTCCACGGAATTAAAGTAGGTCTAAAAAGGTAGTCATGTTAACTGTTCCATAACGAGTGCAATATTTCGATTTTTTTAGACTACTATTGATCTGTCATAGGTAAAAATAGACTAAATATCTGGTCTAAAAGATTAGACCAATTTTGGTCTGACGCTGTTTAGTGAACCGGACCCAGCTTATACGAGATCTGCCAAATACATCCAATCCATATCCATAATAAGACCGGCATATCTGTGCCTATCTAATATGTTACCGTAGCTGACATGAATCAGACGTAGCATTTACCTATTATGTCAAATATATTTTTCTGGTTGGGCCGACCCCAAGGAAAGTGTCCACAGATCCGGCTGTACAAATTCATATTTTCCCTACATCTCGTAGCACCCACAACCTACCTGAGAACCCCAGCGAAAGTTCCGTGCATATTGCAAGAATGACGGCAATTCTTGCCGAAATTTCCGTCATCATCTCTGCCGCTTTTCTGACCTATTGTGTTCTGTTGATATTTGCAGAAGCAAAAAACATTATAATAGTTAATAGTTGTGGTTTAAACAGTCGAAAGGCAGCCTCGTTAACCTCTGTTTATGACTGTCCCTTATCCACCCGTGTCACTGATGCAGTCTTGATGTTTTTTAATATGAGTGTATCAGTCATTTAATTTCTCAAAATACTGGTGCAGTTATAAAGGGCTTAAGTTTTGCGCATTAGTTATTCCCACGGATATATAAGGTGTTGAAGCAATTTTGACAAATCATTGTTAATTATTATAATCCAATCATTGATAAAGCGGGGGGAGTGTTGTACATGGATATTTTTGTCCCATTTAAAGATCGGAGATGTGTGTGCGTTCTCCTAGTCTGTCTTCCCTCTCCCCGTACGCACGCGCGCGCGCACACACACACCGCGTTCTGCCATTTAAGCATGCTTCTAGAAACTGATCGACTGTTATTGTATTTCAGGCCAAGGAATTCGGTGTCATTCTGTTTTACTTTAAACCTAAACTGCTTAAAACAGCCAGAAACAATATGGGAATAATCCCTATTACCGATGGGTTCATATCTTCATATCCTATTTCATACGCAATTTAGTTTCAGCGATTCAGTTATTATAAAAACGATGTTTCAGTTATTGTCATAGGAAGGTATATCACACTCTATATAATGAGAACAAATAAGAGGAAATATAAATGCTGGTACAAGAGCAGTATCATTTCGTGCACACCGCCTGTGTAACATGTTATCAAAGTAATTCACAGACCTACCGGTATATTTTCAATACTGTCTCGTTGGGGAAAATTTGATATGTTTCAAATATTTTACTAAATGAGATTTATACGTAAATCGACACTGACGGTGAAAGAAAAATTCATGTTCAGTCGACCTCAGCAATGTGCCCTAAATAAGCTTGACAAATTTAAAACTTCGAGAACACGAAATGCACGAAATATGGCAATACATGTATAAATATAATGCGTCTGAGAATAGACTCATCTTCCCAAAAAGAAAAAAAAGAAGACAAATTAATAGTTACATAAAACGACATATAAATGAATGACAGAGAAAGGGAAAAAAGAAAGAAGGAAAGAGGGAAGACAATGTTAAGTCCCATGTTAGACTAAGTGATGCACTTATTTATATAGACATTTTATACCCGTTCTCTATTAAGTTCAAAGCAGTGCTGTAAGTTCAAATACCACCAACTCGCTATTTAGCCATTTATTCAATACAGTAGCTTTTCTCATGTCAGGACTTAATTCAGATATGCTATTACTGCCAGACATACTTACTGTATGTGATGTGACCACAGAACGAAAAACAACATTATCGTTATTATCAACATTTGATATCTATAGCAGAATGAAAACGGTTTGTTGATAGAAACGATAAGCAGAGTATTATAGGTACATACGAATACACGTACATATAATAATAAACATTTTTGTAGATAGCGTGGTTATTGAGAGAGATGCGGCAGACACATTTTATAAACATTTATTAATAAAAGCAATGATATTCTCCTACAAAGCTGTATGAAAAATTAAAGGCAGTTTACATATTCATGTCAACTAAGCAGTAATTTTTTGTCCTTCAGATATGTATAAATTACATTTTCATGTGCGAGCAAGAAAAACATACATTCTAGTAATACTGTTTTTTTTTTTTTTTTTTTGAGGATGCACCATCTACAGTAAAACGAATTTCTAAACGGCAGAAAACAATATTCCATTAGATTAGGCATCCTAATCTTATGTTTTCCCACTGGACACATCTCCAAATAAGCAAATGGCCAAATTTGGAAACGAGACATTTCTACTGTCTACCAAAAAAGGTCATTATCACATCAATTTTTTCATCTTGTTTTCGTCTTTCATTGTGAGCAAACGATTTGTATTGACTTTGTGTATGAATATCATCCTATTCTTCCTCATTGACTACACACAAAATAGGCGGAGAGTATCGGCGGCATCGGCTGGGGATGTACCATGGCTCAGGAAGACGGACTTGGGGCGGATAACAGCGCGTGCCGGGAGGACAGTTCGACTTCACCTGACGAGATAATGATGAAATGTTGAGAAAATGATTTAAAAAGTCACGGTAGCAGTAGGTCAGTCAAGGTCAGAATGTTTTGTGCGCCACATGGTAAAAGCAAGAGTGTGTGTGTGTGTGTGTGTGTGTGTGTGTGTGTGTGTGTGTGAGAGAGAGAGAGAGAGAACGTTTTAGTATGGGATTCTGCTCACGGTGCAGCATTGCATTAGGTGTGGGATTCTTAAACTTGAAGCAATCTGTTAGTTGAGAGAGTTGAGATATCACATTGGATACTACGTGCTTAGTGTTATTGACCGGCACGTCATTACGCTCTTTAGAAACGACTGATTCATCAATTATATATCTGAAATGTAACATCATCTCACGCATGTCACACAATGTTAATTTCTGAATAACTTTCCATGCAATTTGATCATAATTACTTAACGCTACATGATCTGAAGTGAGACACTCACCTCAGCACAAGAGACATACGGCTGCTCTGGGAGGGGCGGGCAAGGTTCGTACCCTGGGGAGCCGCTCCTGAACGCAGACTGAACGTGCCAGTTGCGACCAAACGGCCGATACACGTTGATTCCAGCCGTAAATTCCTGGAGAAAAAAAGGACACACGCTAAAAATGTAGAAGCATCTGTGTAGTGGTAAAATACGACTTTCATTGTTTCTAGCCCTAATTTTCAGAGTCAGTCATGTGAATAAGGCAAGACGAGGCATGAATTACATAACTGATGCCTGTACGATTAGTTGGGTTGAATAGGAAAGCCCCCGCACTACAGGGTCGCGCCAGGATGGGTGGCCCCATTACACGTGTGAACGCGCCATGTATCGACAAGCGCAAGTATCTACCATGCATCGCATTACGAATTCTCTGTTGGATAAGATTGAATAAGATATTGGGTACGAAGGCGTAGGGGAAATCAAATCATTTGTATGATCACACCGCACATTCGAGTGAAAAATCCTCCAATAATTGAGTCAGTAAAGAAAATTAATGGTGTCGGGTCGAATACAAGTTTGACACTAAGAGCAATTCTTTTCCTTGTAAAAGCAATTCTTTTTCCTTGTAAAAGCACCATCGGGTGTAATAAATTATGGGTATTGAGACAAATGTGTTTAAACCTAACCAGTTTATGTATTATACGAACAATCGTCACAATCTAGATAGAGTCAGTCGAAAAAGGTCATTTTAATAGACGTGGAAAGCTTTGCGACATACATGTACCTCAGAAACGAATTTTAATTTAAATAAAGGGAAATGCAACTAAAAATTTAACAAAACCGAGGAAGGCAATGACATTACAAGCTGCAACAAGCCCCTTAATCCAATCACGTACTGTGTCCCTTTTTAAAGTTAATACAGTTGCTGGGTTGATAATACATATCCCGTGATCGAATTCTGTCTAACAATGGTGCAATAAGCCTACAATACGAAATTATCATTTGCGTAATGAGCGGATGTTTTTGCTCTACATGATATTCCGAACAACTCTATGCTTTCTTTTAATTTGGTCACGTTACTGGATATAAGGTAAAGTAAAGAATTTATTCCCCTGTAATTCCCCTGTGCGATCCTTGATACAATTGTCCAATTATCACAGAAGTGTGGTATTGGTGTGCAAGTTGTCTGTCTTGTTTTAGTGGCAATAGACAAGGCGATCTGATGATGTAACATGTTGCACTTATTGTATTGTATTGTTGGCAATAACGATTCGAGAATGCTTTTGGCATTTGGGATTTGCTAATTTTACACACACGTGTAATTCGCAAGTCGTAATACTGAATTCCATACATTTCAGGGATTTGTCTCTTACCATTAACCTGGTTATCCATAAATGTGCCCATTTTGAGAATTTCTGTTGTACTGTTGACATCTCTGTTATGAAATCCTTATAATGTTATAATGTTATTAGTTTCTAATGAGTCATTACATTTCTAGTATTGTGAATACTTGGCTCAATAAAATTTTGATGGATATATTTTCATGAACGTTTTCATAATGATTAGTTTTACTTTCGGTATTGGTTGACGACATTCTGCGTAGCAAGCTTTCTTTTTGCTAATTGATTAGGCCATTGCTCTTGTTCTGTTTAAGTAACGAATTAGTGACATAATACGCATTAATCAAATTTGCAATGGAGTATTACCAACATGTAATCCTGTTCACCATCCCAAAACACGTCATTTTTTTGCCTTCACAAATGAATGGGTACATGATATACAATTGATTGCTTAGCATTTATATCTATTAACGGTGAACATAAACACGAAGAACTAAAAAAAAAATGGATTAAAGAATCATAATTTTGCGCAAAAAGATATTTGAATGTTTTTACTACATACATGTAAATGCCTAACGCGCATTGTATGCCTTTGGGTTTTTGTTTATAAATTTAATTTAAAGAAAACCTCATAATTTTGTGCGTCACACCAGAAAAAGCAGCAATGCTACATATAGTGTATCTTTTTTCATACTTATCTTTTTTTTTTATATTTGTCCTATTATTCTATTCTTTATAAATATGTGTGGTAAAGACAGCTGGCAATTTCGATTACTTACCCTTCAAAGCTCAATATACTATATTATTATTATTATTATTATTATTATTATTATTATTATTATTATTATTATTGTTGTTTGTTGTTGATGTTGTTTGTTGTTGTTGTTTAGCGTTTTCAATAGATCTAGATCTAGATTCTCTTACCTGAAGTAGTAGCACAACTGATGCCAACAGCAACATAGACATCACATAACGACTTGGAAAAGACATTTCAATCCTCTTCTCCTCTCTTATACAGCAAAACGTTCCTTCTGTTCCGAACAGCAACTCCCAAAGAAATCTCGCTAATGTTCAACTATGCAATCTGCAATCACTCACTGCTGCAACGAGGAGGCAACTGGAGATAGGAATAACTCGGACGAATAACCCAATCAGACACCGGTCTTTATTGGAATTACCGTCTACGCATGTCATTGCAGCGGTACCGTGTTATCTTGCCAAGACATCATCTTGTTTTCCCCAGGCGGGTGAAATATTCTGAGAAATCTTACACGGTGCCAAGTGTCAGTTACATAAAACTGTCGTTACCAATTTTTTGATGCGTTGTTTTAGATTGCATGTGTGGAAGACAGATTTGGTAAATATTGCGTTCACACAGATCAAGTATTTAGAGCCAACGTTACTGTGTCAGACCAGCTCTCCCTACTTTTTGTGCAGGAATCGTTGGGGCTTGGTCAAAATGACTCACCATTGCGAAAACAAAATTTGCCTAATTTCGAACAGGTACAGTTAAAGGCGACTTCTGCTGAGGCAATGCATTAAACCCTTCAGTGGTGTTAAACACAGATCCTGTCAATGGAACACTAAGAACGAGTTAATAAACTAAAAGCACACTAGCTTTTGTTCAAGAATCATTTTGAATGCTGAACTAAGAGCGTGGAATTAGACAGACTTGGTTAATTTACAAAACACCTCTGCTCTGTGATTGAGTATAAAAACCGAGTTAAGCTGTTGAACTTATGCAACAGAGAGCTGTGGTGTTAATCGATCCAGAGATTTCTGAAAGTCACAATTAAGTACTGTATTTCCCGATCTTGCCTCGATGCATTACGGAATAACTATCCAGGTTTTATTCACTGTAGCGAGTATACTTTCAACAGCACTTAAAAATTATATCCTTTTTGAAATCCACCCTTTAGTTTTTCCCATATTTTTTCTGCAGAACCCTCTTTTCAGTGTGTGGCAATTTTCAGAAACATCGACTTTACACGAAAACTGTAAAAATCATTGCAAACGACAGAGGACGGCTTTGATTCTTTACAATAATGATTAGAGAATCTTAAAGAAACAGGTCATCTTTCTTTCACTGAGGGCTCATAAAACTATTACTAATTAATAAATGTTATTTTCTCTCTACTTGACACACACCGTGAAGAAATGCTAAGAAAACAATGTTTTCAAATGGAGAACACCTTTGGGGAAGATCAACTTAGGTTTTCCGTGAATTTTCCATAACCAGACAAAATACGTGTGACAAAAACCAATTTGCTTGCAATTAGTGGAGGTTTAGCTACATGTGACAAGCATAACACACTGCATTAATAAGATTTGCCTCCACACATGACCTCATATGACGTAGGCCTAGTTAATATTAGCTACCATGGATCGGGACTCTTACATGTACAAATCGAGATAAAACGCATGATCAAAGCACATTGACTTTGATTGATGAAAAAAAGAGATCAATTTTAGATTATAACAGTTGTTGTGTATGATGTGGATGTATGTACTAGTATATATAGAAATTTTCCTTGCGTTTTTCTCTGCATTAGTTTTATAATATGCGGGTGTGTTCCTGTGAATGCGAGTGCGTGTGTGTGGTTGTGTACTATTTTTGCTTCCCTTGAAGAGAGGGGAGGGGGGGGTCTTACGTGCCTTCCTGCCCACATAACATGTATATCACACGTGCTATCTGTCTGCATTGCATAAAGCAATCGTTATAATTGGACAGTACGCGCTTATAACAATCTTCTCATGATAACGGCTTATTTCTTCATTACAAATAAAACCACATACATGTATCTAACTGATTTATTCTGGAGTAATGTTCTTTTTTTAAACTAGAAACGTTTTTTTTCCACAGGCGGTGGTTTTGTTTAAATTTATTGCACAACCCATGATTTGCGGCTGGGTCTCGATCAGAATTCGACAAGCTGATCTAAGAGGGCATGTGTTGGAATTTGAAATAGAAGATGCAGCCCGAACAAGGTCCAATGCTCGATTAAATTAAGAACGTATCCAGAACAGCTGACTATCAGATCCGCAAATCAAATATGACCTCTCACCAAAAAGATTGCCGCTTAATTCCCGATTAGACACTGAATAGATTCCCCTCGCAACAAACATTCAAGTGGATCGGCCATATTTGATCCGTGAATCTATTGGTCCGTTGTTCTGAATGCGCGCTAAGAGAGTTGTGAACTAGTACACAGACAGAAACATTAACTGCATCAACCGCCAGTGTATTTCAACACCATCAGAATCGCCGTTAATTCGATCGATTACCGGTATTCAACCATCAAATTCCTCTGAGTATTACACATGAGAAGTGACTTCTGATTAATGATGTAATTATATCTGCCCTTCCCAGGCTAGATCAGGGAGTGAGATATACTGGTAACAGACACAATGCATATTCAGAAGTGTTGGGAGTAATCACAACACATTTCTCTGGGAAACTGATCCGATCAATTATCGATTAGAATAACGTAGGGACAGAGACGTCAGTGCTCCTTATAGGAACGGATGAAGCCATTGGAATAAACCTATTTCAACTCATCTCTTATCCTGAACAAAACAAAGCAAAAAAAAAAAAAAAAAAAAAAAGAAAGAAAACAAAGGAAAAATTAAGTTGTTCGACATAAAAATGATTTGGCAGGGAAAATCTCGAATAGGATACCTTTACAGGGTTGGACAGGGTTGGACATGTTTGTGTTACCTATAGTTTCAAATTTTATTATTTCATAAGTCAAGACTTACTCATTACTAAGTCGCTGGGAGTGGACCGAAAATTTAATTGAATAAATATGAAAAAAGAAAAGGAAAAGAAAGCAAAATAATGAGTTCCATACATGTAGCACCATATCAAACATGAATCAAACGTATACATTTTACCCCAATCTTAAATGTTCTTGTAATGCTTAATACACGTTGGTTGTCCTTAATGTGATGAAAATAGACACAGGCAGTCGATTACATTGTTTATTTCATCTTTGTTTAGATCAATGTATGCTAATACGTAAATTGCATTATGTTTTGCTGGTAACGCACAATCGCCTAAATGCGTTACAACAAGAATAGGTTGTTCATAATTTGATCTCAAGCATGTGCACGTTTCATCAAATATTGATAAGGCAATAAATATTGTAAATATTGTGGTAAAAAAGGTTTGTCACTGGAGGGATGATGACGTTTCCATTGATCCTGCGCATCATGACTTCCGGACCTCACATGGCAAGTAGGTCATGTGATCAAGTTCCCTTTAGAAAGGGTCAAAGGGTCATGCCCAAGAAAGTATTAAGAAAATATTTACTTTTTTATCAACAGATATTATTTTCAGGTGCATGAGAAAAAGAAAAAGGAAAAGGTAATTGGCTAAGCGAATGCCAACAAATGAAAATTGTATATTTGTAATATGAAAAGGCATCGAATAAAGATTTTAATTACTACAAACATTACCCAATAAGATTTCGTTTTGTGGTACTTCATGGCATTGTCTTCAGCCAAGAATTTTAATCATAAGCTTTCCTAATATTTCTGGAATTTTTTGTGCAAATGTAATGAATGTCTTTTTTCTTCCTGGAGGAATAAAAATGTGAAGTGTGATACGTTTTCTTATACATATACAGTTTTGTGCGTTTATGCGTGTGCATGTGATCAGTACAACAACAGAATCTATCAAATTAAGATAGATATTTAGAAAAAACTTAAACCGGCATTTTCAGTGTTGAAGAATGCAGATTTATAACACAACAGCCAACATCGGCGTGACATCTAACACATTTCAAATTGAGCACCTAATGCATCTTAAAGTAAGAATTATTAGAACGTGACTTTTACTCAATATGACGGATGCTGATCTGAACGTTTTTAAGGCAAAATCTATAATGTCAGGTTTGGTCAAAAAGATCCTTATTCACTGCATTACATACTTCTTTTGGATAATAGATGAATCTTCAGTGTTAAATGACTAAATTCCTAAGCATTTACATAAATTTCATTATATCGTCATCGTCAAATTAAATATTTTTGGGTAAAAATGCAAAATCAGTTCCTCAAATATCTCCTTTACCTGACCACCCACGAACACCGTTTTAGCGCCAAATTAATGGCACCACAGAGTGCTTCAATACCCTGCCAGCGATTTTTCTAAAAAACTTTAATTCAGATTTTATCGTTAATATGGCAAAATAAAGACTTTGTTCGATGATGTCTATGAAAAATTTTTCAAACCAAAATAACAGCGCGGGATTGAAGCACATAGACTTGTCGTCACCTATGCTAATCTTTGTGATAAAATCTTGTTCACGGATTGAGTTACGTCCCATAATGATTACTATCTCACCTCAAAATAGAAAGGTGTTAAATTGACAATAAATGTTTTCAAGTGCCTATGATTATGCTTAGCAGCGTGAGATATAAACAACAAAATTTTATATTTTCGAAGGGATTTTTATTACATATTTTTTTAATCGACACAAAAGTAGACGAATTATTTTTCAATAAGATGCAAGAAAAACCTCATTAATGGTAACTGGATGATCATAAATTAAAACCCTTACAGAACCTTTAAAGCAGCATTGACTGGAACTACTCAATCCCATCCTTTATGGGTGTACATGTATATTTAAATGGATTTTAATTAAAATAAAATTAATTTTTTACTTAATTCCCTTTACAGTTTGAGAACTGAAACAGTTCATCCTCATCCTCATTGTTGGATAGAACCAAACACGTGCTTCTACAATTACAGGAAGCCCATCATCGTTCTCCCATTGTTATTAACCTCCATGACAACAAATTAGACATTTCCCTGGTGACGATATTGCAAGTGACAGAGATAGAATAGCAAGAGTTCCTTTAAAATTGTGTCTACTCATAGGTTATTGTAGTTGTCTCTCCCCTTGTTATGTTCTAATCGATAAAAAACTGTATATCTAGGCAAAAAGTGGTGAAATATTGATATTCTACAGAAGTTACATGGGACAAAAGCGCAGCTTTTATGGGTAGTTTTATTTATTCAAGAATAGAACAATGCTCTCTGTTGTCGAAAAAATGGATTGCGGAGAATAAGATATCACCTCTGCTTAAGTACTCGATTACTACTTGTTATGAAAAGAGGGGAATGGCTGCCAGTTAAAGGCATTTATTTTGAAAAGCGACATGTGATGCCGTGATATAGACATGTGTTCAGTAAAACATTAATAACACAAATAATTAAGTAATAAGCATCGAAAAGCCAAAGAAGCAAAAAAGATGTCTTTGCACAAATACGTTTAAATACTGCATAACAAACGTGAACTAATAAGATATTTTGATATATTATGAGATATTAGCTTACATCTATACATCTTTTTTATAATTATTATTCAAATTCCGCTCTTTTCGTACTAAAAGTAAAATGAGATAAGATCTTGTACCGTAAGTACTGTCAGATGAAATAAGGTGAGTTACTCTGTAATAGCAAATACACCGTGTAAATACAATGTTTGTCAAAATTTTTCACTTACACTATAAGAAACATCAACTGCACACGTATAAGAGCCATAAAGCAATTATTGTGTTACACGTGTATCTCCGTATAGATTAAAACATAATCCACGTCCGTTGAATAAACATTTCTAAAATATCTTACAAAAGCTACAATATGTATTATTAATCAAATATTTACATTTACCGAAGGTGGACGTTTACTGTCACTTCCTGAACATTAACAAGTTTATTTTTGTAAGTTTGTTGCCATGATTTTCTGACACCCACATTTTGTTCACATTTTTGTTCAGTTTTTGGGGTTTGATAGATATCAAACACACACACACGCGAGCGCGAGCGCGCGCGCGCGCGCCTAAACCCTTTGAAGTCTTTTCATATACTGTTTGGCTTGCACTTGGGAAGAGAGCCAAATTATAAGGTAACGCCTCATTTGCATTTCGGTATATGAACTAGATAAAAAAATTAGGATTGCCCATTATTAACAGTAAATGAATATGTATCTCTTACCCATCTCTAACATGTTCCTATGTTCCAAACTCCCATTCACAGTGAAACACATCTTGTATAATATGACAACCTTTATCGTAAAGATTTTTTAACAATAACCATGTTTTTAAAATTCTATTTGAAAGGAAGAGTTATACCAGATTGGCGTTGTCCAGATTCCTCCACTTCTATCATTAGAGTAATGAGGGACCTTAGTCCAAAATTGATTAGTTGTATTTTGAAATAGTTGTTTTGAGAAGTCCGCTTCAAACTGAATCAATTTTGAGGGTCCGTGCCCTTGGCATAAGAGAAAAGTTTATTAACTATCTTGTCACTAGTTACCAATCTACGAATCCAGGTCAGCTACAAAACCCTCACAAAAGATTTCAAATGAATCAAGGGGCATCCTCTGACAATTTTGCCCGCTTTCATTCAATAAGTTTTCAACCGTTCAGTTGAATAGCTTGTTTGCAAGCTTACAGATTGGTCAGTTATTTCGTCAGTTTTAGTGTCTATGCGCAAAACTTTACCTTTAACTCTGGGTTGTAATTGTCACACATGTTTGCGAGATATTCGTGCGTGTAGCGGGCATACTGGTCATTTTTCCACCGTAAAGGTCCACCAATAGAGTTCTCCATTTCGAAATAAAGAGAAGCAAGATTGTTCATTGTTTCTTTCAGCTGGTACAAAAACATCTCCATTTTACGCCTTTGCTCGATTGATTTTGCCTTTGCACGATCACAGGATACACAGGCCTGTACTGACGTCGTTTTTGGGGTCTTTGACGGGACAGTTGTTGCTATTTCCTCTTTTATAGTTTTCCGTTTCTCGCTGGGCATGACAAACGCTTTGTCATTTTGGATCTCCTTTACGGAGTGGCGTTGTTCTGTTCGACTGGCTGTTTGGATTAATCGTTTTCCCCTTCGATTTTGAGCCGGAGGGGATGAACCCTTCATTTTTTTGCTAATCCTTTCCATTGTCTCTTCTCTTTGATAAGTAGATGCCGCTCTCTTTAAGGACACATGCTTAAGATGTGATTCGGATCCTTCATTTGGATCAGCGGCTTTTGGCGTGGCTGCTTTGGGGCAACTATTAGGACGTTGATATTTTTTGAAATGCACACAAATCCCAATAAATAAATGTTTAAATAGAATGGGTGTTTCCTATTTTTTTTAATGTGCACTGCTGGATTTCATGAGGCTTTTGGCATCTGCCTAATAGAATCATAAACGAATCTCAGCGTCTGAGTGCTACCGTATTATCCTCCTATACTCCGAAGGCTCCGTTGTTTTCTCTTGATCTGCTAGTTACCTAGCTTATATATCGATTTGTTTCTCATGCAGGTGGCATTTTTGGACTTGAAAAATTTGCATGGAGCGTGTGCTGAGAACGGATTGTGCCTGCAATTAAAATCAATATTTCAATTATTCATGTTATTGTATCGTTTCTTGAATAATAAGAATGATAGTGATGTTGCTATACACTTTACTGCGTGGTAAGTGCCTGGCGTGGGAAAGAAACTTGCTGTTCTCGTGCTGTTACGAAGGAGGTAGAGGGGGGAATATAAGAACCTAACTTTCTAAAAAACTTTTTTGATGTCCCACGATGGCCGAGGCACAACCAGTGGTACTCGGTGTTACCCAGTGGTACCCAGTGTTAGGGCCTGAAGACCGAGCTGTTTGTGATACTGATATGACTGACAATACTATGAAAGGGGATGATGAGGCCGTTTGCTGTTTTGGCTTGACCAAAGAAAATTACTATAGATTAGCTGCTAAAAAAGAGGGGTCCTTCTCCTTGGAGGAACGCGATCTATCAACCAAGGACATGGAGGAAGTTCTCTTAAACATAAATCAAGCGAAACAACTTTTTATGTCGGATCCAAGGGTGAATTTAATGGAGGGAGAATGGGAAAGGCTTATGAAGTTACTAAGAAATTGTTTCATTAATGGAGAAGCTGATGATCTGATGATGTATCCTTTTTTTGCTTGAAAGAGACACTTTTTGAAAATTGATCTCTCTCTCTCTCTCTCTCTCTCTCCTACACAAACACACACACACACACACACACACACGCACACGCTCGTGGAACACAACCGCATCTTGCATTTATTTAAGATATTTCTTAACGAAGTTAACTCAGGTATTATATTAAGGACAATGAAGACAGGTTCTTTATGTTGAGTTATGGCGTTTCTTATGTCCATTGTCAATTAGCCAACATTAAGCCGTCGGGGTTCTTTCTACGACGAACAGTGAAAAGGAAATCGATCACAAATCCAGGGGTTGTAGAAAAGAAAGCAAAAATAATTCCAGGGAATTTAGAAATACAGTTTAAATCTGTTTCTTAATTTAAAAAATCCTTCGAGTCACATCCCGACCTTTCTGGCCATGTACTACCCTGTTTAGTGGCGTTATCGCATGAACAAGAGCTGTATAGGGACTATGAAAAGAATGAGCACAAACTCTTGACCAGTAAAGTGCCAGAACTCGAAAACGATCCACGATACCGTCCTACCAGCAGTTGCAATTCTAAAGTAGAAGATAATTTGTATCACGCGTGTTTACGTGGTCATAATTCTGACTTCCGGCTAATGTACCGTCGTATGCGATTTCGAAAAGGTAAAGAAACTAAAATTGTGTGTTTGATTTATACTATAGGTGCCCATGCAGAAATTTTTAAGGATGGTCATGTTAAGGCTACTGGATCACAACCACAAACTTGGGCACAGCACAGGCCCATCGAAGATGAATGTACTGATATTTGTAAGGTGTTTCATGTCAAAGAAAACTAATTCGGTCAAAACACTTAACAGATTATAAAGGGAGTTTTCTAAATATGATAAAAAAAAAAAAATAAAACGAATGTTTTATGATTTGTTCCATCTTTATTGCAATTTTAGACATTGTATTGGTGAGTAATCTTTTTTATGCTTCCTACGGCTTGCAACAACAAATACTCATTTATTCATATCTGAGAAAATAAATCGTATATATCAAAAGACATTTCGATCAATGACATCTTTTATTAAGAAATAAAGTGCATCCAAATTTTGTGCATTGCCATTAACTAATAATACCTTCTGCACTAAGTGCTTGGATAAGTATAATTTTCTTCGGACATTTTTCAGCGGAATATACGTTACGTACGTTTTAGCCATGGCGCGAAGAATTCCTTATTTTCAGCTGTAATATGCAATGACTGAGTCATTCATTTTGACTCATTGCGAAAGTTGCTTTTTTGTGCTCCTATTTGCCAACTCGCACCATTGAAACGTAAAAAATCCCAGTCTTAGCCTCCAAGTCATGGTATAACGACAAAGAAATGGTTAATAACGGACCCTAAAAGTAATTTGTTTGAGTTCATAACACACTTGAGATCGAACAGATTCATGAAGACTTATTTGGCAAAAATAATTGATTTTATTTTACTCACTTTGAGAACTCACTTTGAAAATTCGATCAGCACATGTTTTGTTCTCAGAACACCTACTAAAATTCTGTTGTAAAATGTTTGACAATCTGCTAAGGTCGATATAACTTTTATGAAACTTGCGAAAAAAACAAATCAACCTCAGCCAAAGTCAATAATTGCGTTTTACTCACTTTGAAAATTCGACCAGCACTTGTTTTGTTCTCAGGACACCTACTTAAATGCTGTCATAAAATGTTTGACATCTGCTAAAGTCGATATCTCTTTTATGAAAATTGCGAAAAAACAAATCAACCTCAGCCTAAGTCAATAATTGCTAAGAATTTTGAAAAATATGTGAATCAATAAATCGATATTAGTGACTTTGCAAATTTTTACATTGTTCCCAAATAATACGTATGTTTTGGAGTGCTTGTATTCCCAATGAAAAACTTGAGTTAATGCTTAAAGGGTAGTTTTGTTGGTTCAATAATAGAACGCTCGCCTCTTTTATTGTAAAAATGAACTTAAGTAATATTATGTACATGATATTATTTTACCCCTGTCCCGTCCTTCATTACTTGTGATAAAATCAGTGATTGTTAAAAACAGACCGCAGGTTTTAATATTTTTTATAGAAATCAACATTTGTTGCTTTGATATAAACAATTCTTCCAGAATACGTCAATGAAATTAAAGGGATAATAACTCTTCGTTTTGGCCAAAAAATGAATTTTCCTGGAGTAAACAACAATTTCCCCATACTTACCAATGGTTAATGAATCCATTTTTACATTGAAAGTTAGTCCCTGGTTTTTTTTCTAAAAAGTTTGTTTTTTGTTAAAATCTCTTAAGAGATTATAACAGAGTATACATGTAGCTATCAGTGGAGGTCACGTGGTCTGAAGACAAGCTCAGATATCTAAATAATAGCTATAACTGCTGTTTTTGTCATAAAACAGAATATATTATATTTCTGTGAGTTATTCACAATGTTTTTATTGTGAAATATAGACCTCATACGAAGAGTTATTATCCCTTTAATAGTAATAGAGATTTTGAAAACTGAAAAGAGTAAAATAAGATTAATTATCACAATTTATTTACAGGTTTATCTTATTAAATAATACATAGAATTGGCGTTTGATAGCCAAATTATCCAACGACAACACAAAACGGCAGCAATTTTATCCATTGTATATGTACAATATAGTAGTACTTCTAATTATTATGAGTTAACACATTGACACAGACACGTGACGGTTAGAGGCCCAGTCCCACAGGCGTTTAGGATGAATTTTGCATGAACTGCGTAAAAATTGGTTGATATTTGCTTAACACCCGCAATATTCGTGATGCATGCTTGCATCATTCGGCCAGCATCCACTCACGTCTGCAATTATCCGCAGAGGCACTTTTTTCCGTTGGCGAGATTTTTGAGCTGCCCAAAATTTGGGTTGCGGGTGACATGCGCAATACATCCGCAAACCATCCGCAATACATAAGCAATACATATGCAGTACATGCGCTGTTTTCCTCTCTTACCGTTTTCCTTACGGGTAATTAGCGGCTAGAAAAAAATGCATTGAGTATGTTAACCGTATGTAGAGCGCCCCTATCACGTCCATATCACGAACTAACATAGTATATTGCGAGCAGGTCTTTGCTATCCGTTCCAGATTCACCTCGTTTAAACAAAGTGAAATTACGTGGTCAGTAAGTGTGTCAATGTTAAGGTTTATAAACAAAATTGTACCCTTAACTCTGGGTTGTAATTGTCACACATGTTTGCGAGATATTCGTACGTGGAGCGGGCATACTGGTCGTTTTTCCACCGTAAAGGTCCACCAATAGAGTTCTCCATTTCGGTGTAAAGAGTAGCAAGATTGTTCATTGTTTCTTTCAGCTGGTACAAAAACATCTCCATTTTACGCCTTTGCTCGATTGATTTTGCCTTTGCACGATCACAGGATACACAGCCCTGTACTGGCGTAGTTTTTTGGCTCTTTGACGGGACAGTTGTTGCTGTTTCCTCTTTTTTAGTCGTCCGTTTCCCGTTAGACATGACAAACGCTTTGGCCTTTTGTGTCACCTTTACGGGGTGGCGTTGTTCTATTCGGTTGGCTGCTCGGATCAATCGTCTTCCTCTTCGATTTTGAGCCGGAGGAGATGGGCCTTTCATTTTTTTGATGAATATTTCCAATGTTTCTTCTTCTGGACGAGTAGATCCCGCCCTCTTTAAGGAAACCTGTCTGAGCTGTGTTCCGTCTGCCGTCATTTGGACGATCAGTGGCTTATAGCGTGGCTGCTTTTGGGTCTCTATTAAATCGTTGATAATTTATGAATTGCACACAAATCTCAATAAATAAATGTTTTAATAGAATGAGTATTTCCTAAGTTTTTGAAGGTAAACTGCTGAATTTTATGAGGTAGTTACCATCTGCCTAAACGAATCTCAACGTTTAAGTGTTCCCGTATATTCCTCCTTCTATATTCTTATTGCTCTGTTGCTTTCTCCTGAACTGTTAGTTACCTAGCCTAGTTAACATATCGATCTGTTTCACATTATGCAAGTGGCATTTTTGTACTTGAAAAATTTGCATGGTGCGTAAGCCAATCGTGTGCTGAGAACAGATTGTGTCTGAAATCAATAAACGTGGGATCATTTATTCATGTTAATCGTATCGTTTTTTGAATAACATAAATGATAGTAATGTTGCTATACACTTTATTTTGCGTGGTAAGTGCCTGGCGTGCCAAAGAAACTTACTGTTCGTGTGCTGTGACGAAGTAGGTAAATGGCGGAATGTAAGAACCTAACTTTTTAATGTCCCATGATGGCTGAGGCGCAACCAAATGAATTATTGTACCCGGTGTTAGGGCCTGACGACTGAGCTGTATGTGACACTGATATGATTGGCAATTTGCAGGTGACTAATGAGGCCGTTTGTTGTTTTGATTTGACCCAACAAAATACAAAGATTAATAAATAGATTAGTTGCTAAAAACAGAGGGGTCCTTCTCCTTGGAGGAACGCGATCTATCCACCAAGGACATGGAGGAAGTTCTCTAAAACATAAACATAAACAACTTTTCATGTCAGATTCAAGAATATTTAATGGAGGAAGACTGGAAAAGTCTCATGGAGAAACTAAGAAATTATTTCATTGATGGGGAAGCTGATGATCTGATGTACATCCTTTTTTGTTTGAAAGAGACACTTTTTGGAAATTGATCTCTCTTTCTCTCTCTCTCTCTCTCTCTCTCTCTCTCTCTCCCACACGCACACACACACACACACACACACACACACACACAAGCACGTGGTACACAACCACATCTTGCATTTATTTAAGACATTTCTTTAACGAAGTTTACTCAGGTATTATATTAAGGACAATGAAGACAGGTTCTTTATGTTGAGTCATGGCGTTTCCTATGTCCATTGTCAATTAGCCAACAGTGAGTCGTCGGGGTTCTTTTTACGACGAACAGTGAAAGAGAAACCAATCCCGGGGAATGTAGAAATACAGTTTTATTCTTTTTCTGCATTTGAAGACACGTGTCATCTACACCCCGAAGTATGTGGACATGTGCTTCCCTGCTTGGTGGCGTTATCACGCAATGAATCCTGGTATACCGACTCTCAAGGGAACATGCACGAACTCCCGATGCAGGGGCGGAAAATGCCCAGTCTCAATAATGACGATCGTTTCCCTCCTGTCGCTTGCAATTCTAAACGTCATGATGACGTGTGTCACGTTCCTTTACTAAAGCATTCTTCTGACCTTAGGTTAATATACCGAAAGGAGCGACACCAGAAAGATCATGAAACGACATTTGTATGTAGAATCTATAGGATATGTACGCATCAGGAGATTAAAAACAAGGGCCACGCGAAGGCATCTAAATCACGAAAACAAATTGATGTACGTGACTCCATCGAACAAGAATGTAGAGAAATACGTAGCGTGTTCGGCGTTCCAAAAATGAACTAATTTATTTAAAATGCTTTATAGAATTAGAAAAAGAAAACAGAAGTTTTCTACAATCTTAATGTTGTTTGTAAATTACAATGAAAAGAAAATTCAATAGCATGGGTAGATATTTTTGTAAATTATGCAAAATGCCTGTGGGCCATACTCTTATACATGTAGTATTGAAATGGATAATGTGATTTTTGAAATTCAAGGAAATGAATACTTTATGATATTTTCCAACTGATGTATTGCTATTTTAAACGTTCTGTTGGTGAGGCATACAACCTGTGAAACCTTTATATCGCCTGTTGCAGCGTTAAACCTTATTTATTCAAGTCTGGGTAAATAAATCGTATCTTTTTAAAGTCAATCTTCAAGCATAAATTTCAGCACTCCAGGTTTTGCTACATCCTATAAATTAAACTTCTTTTTAATAAAAATACTGTATGTCATATGTTTTAAATCGAACACATTATATATTATAAGTTGTGTACTGTTTCAAAGCAAGAGGCACGTTGTTATCGTTCGTGAATAGGTGATTCTTTACTATTAATTTCTTTAAAATTATCAATTTGAAACATCCGTTTTCAGACACCAGCCCACACGATTTTGTCATGGAGGCGAAAAATGGCGATTTCCCTGACGTACATGTACTCTTGTGGCAGTTTTCAGTACCACTGGCGTTCACTTGTTGCCAACCACTTCAATCATTTACATCTCTTCTTAAGAAGTGCAATGCTTCCAATTATATTCGTTATTGTAAACTGATAGCATGGTTTTGCAGAGATGTCAAAATAGCAAACACAAGGACTCATTTTTTTTATTGATCTCCGCCAGAGTGTTTATTTGACAATAGCGATTTTGATAGTTGCCAATAGCTGCATCAATAATTACACAATAGTTCAAGGAATAATTTCTATTAATATTAATAATTTATGTATTTCGTGTTGATGAACATGGAAAAGGTACTAAAATTAATGGAGGTATTGGAATTATTTTTTTGTATATGGTCCACTGCACTAATGCCGTCGTTTTTTAAATTGAATGCCACGTGTTTGTATTAATTCAAAGCTATTCCAATCAAAGCTTTTATGTAACAAAGGACGGTATGATGAAGTGCTAAATGTCGTTAATTTCGTTGAACTACGATAGATACTTTCTGGAATTAAATTTCAATAATTGATGTGTTTGTTTACCCAAACCATGCAGTATATACTGGTTCAGATACGTAAAGCAACACCGAAAAATCTTTCAAAATATTCTACAGTAATGTGTAAGTGTTATTTCCTGAAGTACAAGTGGGTCTGTGTGAATTTCTTTCGAATTGCACAATTATTGTGCTATTTTAAAGTTGGACATACATGTATCTATTTGAAATACTCTACACAATAATCTTAATAATGTTTGTGAACTTATCATCAAAATTGCATCAAAATGTGAATGTGAAATATTTGCTAACAAAGTACCCCCTAGTTAAAGAAAGCTTATGATAAAGAAAACAAAGTAGAATCATCGCTGAATTGTGAACTATACATCGCCTAAATGCCTAATAGCAAACGAGAAAAAAACAGTATTTGAAAATCTTGGGTGTGTCATATGCACGGTAGAAGAAAATCACATGCTATTATACCTATATTTATCACTCATAAATTTCCACGAAAAAAGGAAAGACTTGGAAGTCTTTTGCTGACGTTGGTTGAAGCAGCCATTGTCATTTGAACAGACGATGTCCCTCTCTATCGGTGCGATTTCGAAATTTAGAAGTGAACAACAAACGCATTTCACTCCGCAGACGACAATATTCTTTACATTACACCGAATTCCATACATGAAACGGACTGTGAAGTTAAGGATAGGTAAAGCGTTTACCATATGTTCCACACGCATTATGTCAGCGTGTAATACAAGCACCAACTAACGATATTTTAATTATCCAATTTCACTGACATCCTATTTCGTGATGAAAGTAAATTGGATTTAAATCAAAATAATTTCCTGTCACTCTAGTTACCGACCTTGGACCAGTATAAATAGATGTACGTAGATGATCTGCCTCAGCCTTGAGTTGTAGTAGATTTCGAGCACAATGGTTTTATCTGGTCGGTCCATGCTTTGTGTCTTTGTTGCAGCAGTTGCCTTATCTGCCATTCCAACTGAAGTGACGGCGAAAGTGCCAGGTTTGTAAGACGCCATTTAGGGTATGAGGGACTAGTTTGAGGTGGGAAAGACCTGGTTATTCTATCGCTATTCAACGTTCTCTCTGATATAATCCTGGTAACATTTAGTTTTGTTCCAGACTTGTAAAAATGGGATCTCCACGTTTTGACACTTTCTTTGGGCTAATTATTATTATTATTATTATTATTATTATTATTATTATTATTATTTTTGGACTTTTTAATACTATACGATCGATGCTGTGATTTCGAAAAATCGTGTTTAGCATTGTAAAATTTTATTCCAATTTCCTTTTTATTAGTTTTTATTTCGTCTTCCACCTGTCCGTTTAAAGAACTTTGCATCAGCAACCAATATGACCGAAAAACATGCTTTAATACTGTTGGACAGAGAACTTTAAAAAACGTTTCCACTGCATACACCCCTACTTCTCAGAATGTGACGAGCACTGTAACATTTTAATTCCTACACCTCCGCTTAATATCAAAGTATTGGTCATTGACTATCCACCCTTTCCCTGTGATACATGTATTTATTTTCAGAGTGCAAAACACCCGAACAGTTCGCCCACGGCTTCAACTGCACGTCCAATGGCAAATGCATCTTGTGGCACGGCAGGTGCAACGGAAATTACGACTGTGACGGGTTCGACTTCTCGGACGAAGAAAACTGTCGACCAGAGGAGTGTAGGGTGATGATGATCGGGACCCCGGGACCTGCCGTTGGGACGTACTGTAAGAAGGACAAGACGTGCAACTTGTTCATTGAGCCGTGCTACGGGAAGTGTCCCCCTGGCGGGCACAAGTGTAATTGGGCGGGCGGCCACGAAACGTGTTATGAAGAGCGGTATAAGTAAGTCCAGGCGTAGACAGAGCTTGTATTGTAATGGAGTGAAGGTGGCGGCCCATATATAATTTCGACGAGATGTATGCGTAGCCCGCGGATGTCCGCGCATTGTTTTGAACAAACGAAAATGACTTTGCTCATTTAAGAAGTAAATGCATTAATCCTTGTTTCCCAAAATAGATTGAAAACCACATAATGGTCAAGAATTGTAACAAAAATTCTTTCCCCGTTTGCTTTTTTTATCATCATCACCATCTTCTTCTTTAACGTAGTAGTAGTGGTAGTAGAACAAAGTAGTAGTAAATGTTAGTGGTCCTGCTTTGTCTCGGGGAACACTACCTCCGTTTGACACAACTGTACGTGCATTTTCAATTTCAGATGCGACGGTGTTGAACTGTGTGATGAAGGAGAGGATGAAAAAGGTTGCAATCCAGAAGACTGCAAATCCAGCACCCGTTTTTGCCAATCCGATTCGAAATGCATCGGCAAATATATGCAGTGCTCCGATGGAACTTGCCCAGTTGGGCATATTCCATGCGTCACCACCGTGGGAACAAAGGAGTGCCCCGATTTCAACCTACGCTGCGATGGTCGCCGCATTTGTTCAAACGGAGAAGACGAGGCGAACTGCACAGCAGAGGAGTGCAAAAAGGGAACCTGGTTTTGTGCCTCTGCCAAAACCTGCATTTATCCCAATGAGAAATGTGCTGGGGCTTGTCAAACAGGCTACACGTCCTGCGGCGACGACTCTGACGTCTGCATTATGAACGCGGCCAGATGTGACGGCAACCAGGATTGCCCTGGCGAGGGCGTAGACGAGAAAGACTGCCTTCCGGAAGACTGCCAGAGCCACGCCCCATACTGTGCTGACACCAAGTCTTGCCTGCCATGGACCGAGGCGTGCAACGGCGTTTGCCATGCTTCAGGGGCGATGTGTCCCAATGGGCCCTGCGCACTGAATTACCTTCACCGTAAAGATGTGCGCTGTACGGAAAAAGCGGTCTGCGATGACGGAAGTGTCGACCCAAATTGCTCGCCGAAGTCATGCAAGCGTCTGAAAATTAACAATGCTGAGATATACATAATGCGAAAGCATTTTAACCATCGCCTGGAGTATAGTGACGTTAAAGACCTGGGGCTTTTAACCTTGTACCGCTGGTGTGATAATCCGGGGGTCTGCGTCCCTATCTACAAGAAATGCCCAGACGGTTCTTGTCGCCTGGAAGACAAACCCTGCGGCGGCGGAGACAACTCCTGCTACGTCAGCAAGCTGAGATGTGACGGCCACCGCGACTGTGCCGACGGCGCTGACGAGAGGAACTGCGCACCAGAGGAGTGCAGCAAGGGGCTACACCACTGTGCTGACGAGATGGTGTGCAAGGCAATGAACGTGCAGTGCGCGGATGGAACCTGTCCCCAGGGATCCACGGCCTGTAGTCCGGGTATTTGCTATAGCTCCCGTCAGAAGTGTAATGGTTATGCCAACTGCCCAGATAACTCTGATGAGATGGGCTGTTAACTAGTTACTGACCTTTTAGACGTTGTCAAAATAGGCCTACTTTTTAACTCACCAATTGCCATTTGGAAGTTAAAAACGCAGAGTTATTTCTGCCACGTCTGAATAATCTATTTTATGAAAATAAACAAGTAACGGTTCTAGTCTTTGTGTACATGTTTTGTATTTCCTTTTTTCATCCACCAAGTAATCCGTTTATTATCGTTCTACAGCATTTATAAATTTGATGACAACATGCTATCAAACTTCCAGAAGATGAAGCGGTTATAATATGAACAGAAGCAAAAACGAAAAAAAGCAGAACTTTCACTTGAAATATCTACAGAGCTATTCTTGTAATATTTGATATACATATATATCATTTACTGATTTAAGGTTTTAAAATGCTTTGATACAAAAAGTGTAACATGAATAAGTCGAAGTAAAAATACTTTTTTGTTAATTTTGATAGTCCCATTGGTATCAAAGTTATTTGATCCGAAAGGGTCAAATAACATCAAAATTACTCCCTTTGCTAAATCCATGACAACTTGATGCTGTGATAGTTCTTGTGACTCATTAAACCAATTATCATTATTGCATTTAATAAAGATAAAAACCACCATTAAAACCAAATCTGCCAGACAGGGTCTAGTTGATTTAATGGGCTATTTCCAAATTTTATTTCATTGCCAATTTAGGTACTATACCTTAATTATGAGAGTTCACTGCCATCAGCTCACATATACAAAATTAAAAGTATTTAAATATACTTTGGCACTTGACGGGATCTAAATCTTAATTGACATTTTCAATAAAATGCACTCAAATCTAGGCTGAAACAGAAGTAATCAACTCACAGGTTCTAGATTTCAGTATTGCCAGCTCGATCTTGATTTCATATATAACCCATATCAGCAATACTGTAAAGCTACCACATGAAAAGGTATAGTGAGCAAACTAGCTTTATAGTGCCCTGACATTCAAGGCACTCACATAGTAACTGGTAGAGAAAATCAAACAATTATCTCATTTACAAGTAACCGACACCAGACATTTATACATAAATGTACAGGTCGTATTAATCTTTATGAGGATGCGGAGCCTTAGCTTAATAATTTGCATCCACAATTTGTTCTCCAAATTTCACCTGAAGTAACTAGAAACTAATTCTTGTGATGTTTGACATACATGTAAATCCTTCACTGATTTAAGGTTTTAAAATGCCTTGATATAAATAAAGTGTAACATGAACTAGTCGACGTTGTCAGAAATATTTCAGAAAACACACACAAAAGATGCTAATTGATAATTTTGATAGGTCTTTTGATATCAAAGTTATTTTTATTAATTCAATCCACAAAGATAACAACATCAAAATTGCTCCCTTTGCTAAATCCATGACGACTTGATGCTGTTACAGTTCTAGTGACTCTCTAAACCAGTTAACACTACCTATAGCATTTAATAATGATTACAACCACCATAACATTCAAATCCGCCAGACAGCGTCTAGTTGATTTAATGGGCTATTTCCAATTTTGATTTCACTGCCAGTAATATAATATCAAATCTTAATTACGAAAGTTCACTGCCATCAGCTCTCATTAAATTGAGCAATAATTTGAAATAGTAAATGTTCATAACGTACAGTTATTGAGTTTTAACTGAGTTAATATTGAAAAATAACGTGACAGCTGACGGTATCCTAATCGTACATGTAATTACTATTTTCAATAAAATGCACTCGAATCTAGGCTGAAATAGAGGTAGTGAACTCAACTGGTCGAAGAAAACAAACGATTATTTCATTTACAAGTAGTTTTCTCATTTATATGTAGGTTTCCTACACAATTAACCGGCACCAGACATTTATCTATAAATACATATAGGCTGTATATATCGTTGTGAAGAAGGGGACAGGGTATTATACAGCCAGTAAAAACTGTATGCAAGTGTCCCCTAGCTTTATATATATTTTAAAAAGATTATTCTAAAAATAACCTGAACATTAAGCCACACCTAATTAATTTTAAGCTACAACTTATCATTTACTGAATATGAAATTGCAAATATAACTCATTTTGGCAAAGGCTCTCAAAGTAACATTCTTACTCGATCTAGTCAAATCCTGGTTTGATTCCAGTAATTTTTCATTTTTCTATTTGTGCAATACATACAGTATCTACAGTATCAAATATAAGCACAAATACAAAATCATTGATCTGTTATAGTCCCCCTTATAACAAATAATATAAGTACAACTTGAAGAAAAACATCATAACTGTTGTCAGTGCTGAACACCGCAAAGAGTCTTGTGCGCTTTTGCCATCACTCGTCGAATCTGTCGAACTCATAGCCGGAGTCATAGTGTGATCCTGCTCAGGGGAACTGAAGTCATCAACAGCAATGCTGACGTCACCCTGAACAATCATGACGTCATCTTGTGAACTACTTGACTCAACGGGTGGACTAGTTGCATCTTGGGAAGCGTCGAGAGGCACCGTAGCCGGAACATTGTTACAGAATTCGTGACTAGCGCATGCGCATTTCTTCCCCATAACATCGGGTTGTAACCTCACCGAACCGAACATCTGGACATTGCTGAAGAATAGTTCACTAATGGTAGGTGATTGCCCTACTCCTTGGTAAATGGCCGTGTCTGGAGTCAACTGTGATTCACAGCCAGTAACACCATTGTCACAGCCCCGTTGTACATACGTCATGATGGCTGTTATTGTGTCATTCTGAAAAACAAATAAATATAGACCTTTCCGGATATGACGTAATAATAAGAAAACCACGTGGCCTGTAACGCAATGCAATGCAAAAAAAAAAAATAATAAATAAATAAATAAATAAATAAACATCCGCATCTGCATAACAGGTCACGTGGTTTCACTCTTTTACAACAAACAGATCACTTACTTCTTGCTAAACGACACGGCTTCAACTTACTGTATATGCTCACCGCTGTACATGTGTAGATCAATTGTTGTTATGTCGTATTTCTTAAAATGCAGCATATTGTCTCTACTGTGAGCTGTGACACCACAGTTTTACACAGACACATACCACACCTTACTAAAGCTGGTACATGTAACATATAATACCGTAATATATCCCATTAGGATTATTCTGTTCTTGTCATCATCATTTTCATCATCGTAAACTATGTTTTTATTCTTTTTCTTCTTCCTCTTTATTATTATTATTATTATTATTATTATTATTATTATTATTATTATTATCATTATTATTATTTTGAAGTCTGATATGGTACATTTTGTCATAAAATTCCTGGGACTTATAGTTGTGCCATAGACTGGTAAAATTACAAGTGTTACACGTTTTATTACATGCCGAACTCAGGACTATCAAATTACGTTTCCTTTTATAGTCTTTTTCCTCTGCGTTTAGTTTGAATGGTAAAGCCTTGCCTTGGAAGAGCAGTTTTAATGATAACCGTTAATTTCTGTCACGGATAAACATTCTTATATATCATTATTATATATCATCATATATAAAATCATAAACATGATAATTTTCTCACCATCCCAGGGAATGTAGTCTCAGCTCTCAGCTCGAAGTCCACGGCACCACAATGATCCGGTTCACATTCTCTGACGTGTGTTGCCGTGCCTTGGTAACAAGATGTGTCGTTTCCTCCTGAAAGTTTTGATTAATAAATATAGTGTCCCTGTATGTGTTGTATTAAAACAATATAGTATTACAGTATTTCAATCGTACAATGGGTACAAAATTAAATATATAAAAGTGAAAGGGATCAAAATGTAGATGTTCGCAGAAAGCTGCAGTAGTTGAAAATTGATTGTATTCAAATACTGTGATGACATTTTGATCCAAGATTAACATGGATGAAAAATGAGCACATTGCTTTAATCCTCACAAAGTAATGTGTAGCTATGAAGAATCACGAGGACGGAGTACGCTTTGACAGTGATTGTTACAGATGTGAAATTTGCAGCATGGTTGATGTGTAAGGCAAATGTGTTAGGTGTGACGGGATAGTGGAATGTGTTAGATGTAACAGCACCTTCTGTGGTGTAATAAAAACGTATACCTATCACTGGAAGCATGCTGCTAAGATCCACGCCGTCAATTTCTGGGAATCCCTCGTAGCGTACCTTCAAGAAGATACAGGACGCGCATTTTATTGATTCACCTACAATGGGCAGAGACGAAATTAAAATAAATATGCAATTGTATCTGTCTGGCTGTTTCTCTATCTGTTAATAAATCTATTTCATTTATTTTTAAATCTCAAAGTAATTCAATAGCTCGACCAGGAAGAAACTTCAGGGGCAAAAGCTAAAAGGCTCTGCATTGCGGGCTAATCTGGCATAAAATCTTTCGGTCCAACTGAAGTCTGTAAGTCGTCTACTTAGTTCAACAACTTAAAGCAAACTGACAACAGGCAGCTAATGTTACCACTTTGTTTCCTGAAGTTAGTCGCTGTCGCTCAGCGTTTTGGATTGACAAAGGAATAAGAGAACATTACATTTACTGGCTCTGGTTAGTAAAGATAAATTATATGGCTATCATATTCTTCTATTGAACTGGGTAGGGCAGACTGAACTAATCAGTTAACACGTCTTCTATATGAATCAGACGCACCGATGCAAATACAGAACATACCATTATCATGGTCTTATCCCTGGAAATCGGGTGAACAGATAGTTTCCCAGTATGTCAGTTTATATAAAAATTAAGCAAACAATTACTGTTTGCTCAACCTGTGTGTTAAAAAGAGATCGAGAGCGCTGATATCATTACGAGAAGTCGTTAGAGCCAACGAAATACCATCTGGGCCCATTCAGAATAGTGGACTAACTAGTCCGAGTGTCAAATATGGCGACCCACTACAAAGCTTGCAGTCTAATTCGCTAATAAATACTGAATAGATATGCCTATCCTGTGAGGAAGTATTAAATTATGACGGCCATATTTGACCCTCAGACTAGTTAGTCCCCTATTCTGAATGGGGCCATTCAGACCACTCCTGCTGTGCTGTACCAAGATCCAGGAATTATTGATAAGACATAGTTACACCGATTGCAATGCACCTGTAGTGCGTTACTACCTTTAAACGGGAACGAACGGAGAGTGGGATATCACCGTTTCCTGTAAGAACGTGTGAACACAACAATCGTTAACGGCAGAGCGCACTTACATTACATCAGAAACATCAAAATCTCATCAGAGTGCGTTTAACGAAAGCAAACTAGGAGCGGAATAGAATCACTCCAAACAGGAATGTGTAAACGCGGCATGAATCTAAGAAAACATCTGTCAGGAAGGTGGCAGCACACATCACCTTACCTGAGGAATCTGACCTTAGAATGCCATTACCGTAAAAAACAGGATTTGATAAATGTAACGCCAACACATATCTCAGTGCAGCCAAACTCTGGATCGCGCCCAGCGCTAGGTTACTACGGCTACTGCGGAATTAAGCCACGAATCATTGTTTTTATCCTACACATCTGTTTATTTTGTGGTTGAACCAAAACCGGAGCTTCAGAATCCATTCTCAGATTCTATCGTGCTAACTGTGGATCGATCTATCTGCGAGGGGATTCTCGCTAAATTGCAAGCAACTAAAATGGCTTAGACGTCTGTCACGCGTACTGAAGCTTCGGAGGGGGGGGGGGGGTAATTAATTATATAGTTTACCAGCTTCAATAGGCGTGCCAGACACCCAAGCAATTTAGCGAGAAACCTCTCGGAGATGGATCGGTCTTGTTAGATCGATCTAGGTATGGGAAGCCAGTCTTATCTCCAGTTAGAGAAGCTTGCAACAGACCCAGGAAAGCAATGCACCTCGCGTTAGAGGTGTGCTTGCAGCTGCACCGAGGTTCATAGGCCAAATCCCGTTCAGTTCTACAAAGAGAAAGCAATTAAACTCTGTCTGCATCATTAAGTTGAAGCATGCTTTCAAATAACCTTGTTTTTATCCTGTATAGTTATGAAAGTGGTAAGCTAGATATCTGAAATCTCTCTCTTTATTTTTCTAAATCTCTGCTTCATTTTGTTTTTAGTAACAATACATTATTCTCACCTTTTTCTTTCTTTCTATATGACTAATTATATAAGGAGATTTACTAGAAATTTCAGCAATTTCCCATTATTGCGGTAATTGTTTTAAATCAAAAGATCTAAAGCATAGTCTGTGTAATCAAAAGAGTGATTTTCAAAGCACTAAACTCGCTTGACTAGCGAATGTGTGGGAAGAATCCGACTAATGAGAAAAGATGCCAAAATCTCGTCTATGACCCCTTTAAACAATAGCAAACTTGCTTGTAAAATATGCTGCCCCAAGTCTAGTCTTTTAAGCACGGGGGAGCAGGTCTCAAGCGAATGATAAATAAATAAATATATAAGCACGGTTCCGCACCCTTGCCAAAACTGTAATACTTAGCGGTTAAAAATTTTATATATCAAATAGAAGCACGCGTGCTTTAAGTACATCAACTGTGGTTATGAATCATTACACACAAATCATTCTCGGGTCAGACGAGCGGTGAGCGCCAAATGATATATGAGTCACGCAATACAAGACTTAATCGGTCGTCCTGCCGTCGCTTCCGACGTTCTAAGTTTAACTCCGCAGAGCATTGGCTTGGCCGCCTTCCCCTCCCTTCATAACATCCTTCTGTAGCACTGCCCCCCTCTCATTTATTTATCAAACCACCTACCTTAAACAGGCTTGCAGCCAGCAACTTCACTAGGGGTCATTTTCTGGCAAAGTATGACTTCCCCTTTACTTCAAAGCCGGAGACCGTCTTCTGAGTCTTCCAGAAGACAATCAAAAATTTTCAAGTTTATATTGTCGGGCATCTATTTTTTTTTTCTGTCGGAGGACGGTAAAATATGGACGCTGGATCAACAAAGCTAATTTGGAAGACTGTCAAAAAATATAACTGGATACGCTCCTTGGTAGACCCAAATTGAGAAAGAGTATAGATCCTAAATGAAAATCTTGATCGGCGGACTGCGAAGAGCTTTTTGGACCAAAAGGGCGTTTCGTTCGAACCCCGGCCCATTCCTCATTCTCCTTACCCACGCGCCCTTGGCCTATCGCCCAGGAGTCCGCGCAGTGAAGTTAAAGGCGCTCCATTAACTTAACCGTTGTTAATAGTTGAAACCGAAGAGAACATGACTTACGAAGCCCGACATGATAGCTGTGATAGATATGATCTTAGTAACATTACACTAGTAAATAATCGTAAAACATGACAAAATACAAAATTCTTTCTAGTGTTTTAAAGCAAGCTCCGAAATATAAAATTGAAAAGCAATGGTACATGTAGAAAGACTGACTTTGAAAAAATGAATTTTTTTTCGAACCGGTAAAATAAGTGACGAAATATATGAGATTTTACAAGCCATTTGAAAACATGAAAAACAGTTACATTATACGGTCCTCATTGTCTGGAAGGCCGGATCCCTTCCACCTCTGTGCCTTGCTCGTAACAGCCTCTCAATTAATCTATTTTAAGTGCGACAGGAAATGTATTTATTTTTGTCAGTTTCGTATTTAACAAATATCACAGACCTAGCTTCGTTCTTATTTTTTCTGAGTACTGTTTCGACAAGCCCTACCTTGGACCGGAATTCGGATTATGACTGTAAGCTCATTAATGAAGGATTTGAGGCAGAATTGCACCTCTATAGGCCCTACAACCTGGTCGTCTAATGATGCCAGTTGGGCCGATTTCCAGTCTGAAGTTGTTCATGTCTGAACTGACATATCTGCAACTATCATTCTACCTCTCTGAATATAAGGGCGCATTCAGATTTAAACAGTGCACCAGCTGTGTCGACCCAACTCTGCGGGGGATTCTCTCTTAATGCAGCTAGGGGATTATTAAGTCAAGCGCACGCGGAAGTTAATTGCCCCCTAGCAGCTCGAGGAGCCCTGTCAGACAATTAAGCTGATCCAACTGATTACACTTTAGCAAGATTCCCCGCAGAATTGGACCGACCTAGCTGGTACGATGTCTGAATCTGAATGCAGTCTATCAAGTCATGCTTCAAACGTGATTGTTTATGCCTTACCTACTTTATTCATGCCCCGAAGCGGACCAAAACCCAACCATAAGGGCAATTGTTTTTGCTGTTGTTTTTTTAAACATATGTAGGGATTAAATTGATGGGGGGGGGGACTATTTACCACCAGGTCAGATGCAATTAACTTTCTGTATCCCAATCCATGTAATTCTCCCTGCCTACGCACTTGTTATTAACTCCTACTTATTCTTATTTATTCCTACTTAGATTGGGTGACGGGAGACGATGGGTGAGGCGTGTGTGTGTGTGTGTGTGGGGGGGGGGGGGGGGGGGGGGTTCGTCGTTGCCTTAAAGGTACATACGAACCGAGCATCGGTGGAGCGTGGATTCCCAGTAACACTTCTACTAGATTCTTACATGACTCAAATAAATTTGACATGCCAAGGGATACACTGAATAGATCACTCGATCAGCCATAAAAGACCTCTAGACTGCTCCTTTCTTTAAATTTATGGTTGTAAATTTAACCTGCTTCCGTGACCTACTTTCCTGCCCCATTGACATACAGCTTAGAATGCCAGCAGAAAAATCTGTTCAAACATCATTTTCGGGTAAAATTAAACAATGCCTTTGGTAATTCTCTTAGTTATACTACTTGAAACTATATGCTGGCATTTGGGTGGTTTTTGTGACAAAAAATTGACTTTGTATGCATCTTTAACTTTTAAATCTCAAACATGTATTTGTGAACTTACTGAATGCATTGTCCTACGGTGACTTTACTCAAAGAAAAGTTTTCTATGGCTGAAAATACTACATAAATATGGTGCTGCAAGAGTTCTTATATTTAGCCATGCTGCGTGTATGATATATCATACATAGCTTTAACTACAGTTTTTCTACAACAACAAAACAAGAAAAGAAAAGAAAGATTTCAACTGTGTTCTTTATGACTAACAGAACCCAAATTAACAAAATTTTGTTTACATCACTCTCTTTGAAATTTCTCATTTCGGAATTCAGTATCTTAAGCTTGTGTACCAGCACAAAATACATTTGTTAATGAAAAGCGTCTATTTCCCCGGAGCTTGCCAGAAAAACAACACCGAATTCTAATCGCTTGATTACACCTTAATTTTTTTCCAGAAAATGGGCAGTGAACCGCGCGCTGTACACGTCTGATAACATTCCGCGCAGACCAATTTAACAGCAGGATCACTTATTTACCTATGGGCCTCTGATGCACTGGGAGGAACGAATCAACATACGATCTCCCATAAGACCACTATCAATTCAGCCATCACAGGTCTCTTTTTAGTTACATGTATTCCTTTCATTATCAAGATGAATTAATAACATGATAAGAGAAAAACCTGCTGTCGTTGTGGGAGAAGTCATTTGGCAATTAAAGGAAACTCTATCTCTTGGAAAGAAAATGACTAAAAATATACATAATACGCTACTTGCGATTTCGGTGTGGTAAATAGTTGCAAAGCTAATGTTTCCTTTTAATTTATACCCGACATGAAATAAAATTTATTGTATTTATTGTATTGTATTGACAAAATATTGTAAATCACAAACTGTCGTCTGGGACGCTATTTTCCTAAAAAGTTTTCCTGGAGTTTCACGCTCCCCCTCCCCCACACCCCCCAATGTACGCGTCCCTGCGAATCAAACAACTGAGATTCAATTAGGTAACTTCAAAGCCTATAATTCCATAAGAAATGCATGTATCTTCTTTAGTATTTCAATTTCTTTTGGATGGAGGCAGTTTTATGTAGCATTCCCTATCCCCTGCTGGCTTGGCACTAAAACAACACCTGTCATGAACGCTTGACTAGTTCATAAATCTGCACAATTAAAGAAGACCTCCTGGCAGTTATTTAAGTGGAATTAGAGAAAGCTAGGTTGCGTTTCGCTGAGCTTCTTTTAAAATGTAATTACTGGCGTTTCAGGTCGAGTTCACACCGGTTTTGAAGAATAACCGTTTCATCCGTACTTGCGTCCGAAGTCGAAGCTGGCAATCCAGAGTTGAATCTCTCGCATTCCCCCAGTGTATAATAGATAAATAAGAATACGATTTCACATCAGATTAAATTAAAATGATGAGGTTTTGTGTTCAGCTGGGGAAATGTTTTAGAACTTAGTCGGTTTAAATCTACTTGGATGCGACTCCAATTTTCCACGCTGAACCAGCTGGTGCCTGTGGGATGAAGAGGAAGAGTTGGGGCTAAGACAGGTTACCGGGAGGATGGGATCGGGAGGTCGATGGCCATATATCTGCTTTATCCATCGTTTGTACTAATTTAGTCAGGCAAAAGAAGTAGAGGTTACATGAATATGAGAAACAGAATGGTCGTCATCACTTGGCAATGAGATCAAAGCAAACAGTGTGGGATCACAGCCAGGGAAAAGTCGCCTTACCTGGGCCGGGAACGAAACGTGTTCGGTAGTATTTCTTCAAGTTTAATATAAATGCAAGTGTGTTTGTCATCATTTGGGAATATTCTGTTATGAACCGTATAAAATACACTCTCAAAGTACAATATACGAACACAGAATGGCACAGATCCACGAAAATGGCTCTGTAAGGACCGGGTGCCCTTCTGGGACAAGGACATAAACGCTTTTAATAAAGATGTCTTATAGATAAAATGTTAATCGGTAGTATTTAGGCTACCAGCGAAGTCGTATTTAGGGTCGTATAAAGGGTTGTTGCGTGTTGAGAAAAGTACATATATTTGAAATTAATTTCAAACGGGCCAGGGATTACAAACGTTAGACCTAATGGTTTGAGCGTAAAGAGAAGTCAAAGGTTTCGTTTTTAACCATAACTTTTAATACTATTTTTACGTATAAACTTTCAACCGGTAAACGTTTATGATTATACAAATATCCCTTAATATATCTAATTACACTTACCAGCTTGTGCTAGAAGGATCACCCCGACAACAGTCCATACACAATTCACATCCATCTTGCACTTTAAAAGACGTATGAAACTTGTAAAACATTTACTGGTGGTAGCTTCCAGTAGGCTGACCTGATTTTCCACGGGTGTAGAGCAGGTCCAAATGGACTGATAGTGAAATGGTATTTAAATCATTCAGCCCACAAATTAGATGCCGTAAAGAACAGCGTTTTAGCAGCAGTTACTCTTTTAGTTCCTGGCAACCTCTCTCTCTCTCTCTCTCACTCTCTCTCTCTCTCTCTCTCTCTCTCTCTCGTACTTTCTTTTTTGTTTGTGCTGTACACAGTAGGTATTAAGAGCATGATCCTAGGACACATAAATGCATATTTCAAAGAGTAAACAACAGAGGCAGCGCTGTGTTCAGTATACATGTACGCAGTGTTCTGTAATTCGACGGTATTGCGCAGGCGCACAGGGTGTAAAACAAAAATGCATTCAAATTACACCACGGAATAAAAAAGCACGTGGCAAATATTAGAAACCGCTTATACACACAATGTTATTTATTCAGACTGCAGTTATGTTATCTAACCCTCAATGACATAACCTTTCATATTATATTCGACTTGCTTTTAATTCGGTGATGAGAATAAATAATATCTTTGTTATTATCTCGGATATGGGACAAATTTCACGCAGATTACCCTCACAATTTTAGCAATGTGCAAAAACAAAAATCGATTTTATGATGTAATTTCAAATAAACTGAAGGTCTCAAGACTAATTATTATTATTATTATACCCTGAACTTCAGAGCGTGTTTCAGGCGTTTGTCTACTGTTAGCTGAAGCGACGTTCATTGGGGCCTAAACAAAAGGCCCTCCCTAACTCCAGGGTATATTATGCCAGGAAACTGAGATGTTTGATTGACGAATGTCTCTACAAACGATATACATAAAGCAGACAGTCGGAAAGACAAGTTTTATGGTACCTTAACCACTGTGGCGCTGTGGTTAACTGAACTGACACATCATGATCTTTCACATTTGCCTCATCTGATAATCTCAATGGCAGATATATAGAGGGGCGGCAAAATACCGTGACATATTTAGAATAACAATTAACATCATCAGGGGCGGATCCAGTGATATTTTCTAACAGTCTTTCAAATTAATTTTGTTGCTCCATCCTCCATTTCTGACCGTCTTCCAACAGAAAAAAAATAGATACTTGTCAATGTAAACTTTAAAATCTGACCGTCTCCGGAAGACCCAGAAGACGGTCTCAATCCGCCCCTGCATCATATTACTGATTACAAGTTACCCAGCTTCAGAGGTACCTCATTAATTTCCCCCAACCAACAAACCGACAAATCAATTGATCAATCTGTGTAATTAAGGAACCGAAAGAAAACAAAGAGATCTCTGTCCCTGTACCCTACATATTAGAGTAAAAATCTATACAAATTTTGACAGTAAACAGAAATCGTATAAAGCAATAAAAAGCAACTTTTAAACAAAATTCGCAAATTTAGTTAAAATGCACAATTCCCCACACATGAACTACGCAGGCGGGTTTAGGCTGTGGGTTTTCACTATAGATGTCGCCACTGTCTAATCAGTGGGTTCGTCTGGCACGCATTCTGGCTGAGGTGCCGGAGGACCTGCCGGGCCACAGGAACACCAGGGTCGCCACCTGCAGCGAGGAATGGTGTATATCTCCCTCGGCTCACAATGGGAACCGCTAGGACACTGTCGTGCCAGTACCTAGAATGTATGTATCGATGATATTGGACGTTGTACATATAGGGGAGACCGGGGCTAGTTGGACCCCGGGGTAAGTTGCCCCCCATCAATTTATGACAAAGTAACTATGGGATAAAAGAATTGATCACATCATTTTGTAAAATGGCCGTTCAACTAGCCCCGGTCTCCCCTAGTATTGGCGCAAATGTAAGGACACCTTGTAATACCCCCCTCCCCCCAGTACGTGTGACAGTAGGTCCCTGTCTTTTCTTTTTCGTTTTCTTTTTGCTTGTTTAAGACACGGAAGAAAAATTACCTCTAATACCAATTATCTACTCCATTGCGAGAGAAATATCGTTGAAAATACCACACTCTCCACTACCCACACCCCCCATGGACGCTCTTCCCCTACATGTACATTGTCCTACCATTTCACAGGGCATCGGTGCTCCTGGCATTCCTATTGGACAAGGAGGCATATGTCCCATTTCGCCGTCATGACCGGGACCAAGAGTGGCCTTAACCAGAACCTGTAGGAAAAACAAAGTTGATGACAACAATGTTATATCAATTGTGTCAAACGTGTCCGCGTGTGCGTTTAAAAGTATGTGTGTGTATGTGTGTTCGAGAGAGAGAGAGAGAGAGAGAGAGAGAGAGAGGATAGAGAGAGAGAGAGAGAGAACCAACCGGTAATTGTTTTGGTGGCATATTTTTACCCTTTCCCATTGTAAAAACCTTATGTATCCATCCGACTACTACGCATTTTCACGAATACATGGTACACGAAGGCTAAACCACCATTATATTTTAAGATGAGCTTCACTCACCAGAGAACAAAGCAACGCCACAAGCACAAGCATCTTCGTCTAATTTCCAGAACGAAATGATTCAGTTCCTAGATCACAAAGTCGTCCTTTTATTTGCACGGGACCTGCTAATTTCCTTCAAAATTAAATTAAGGGTAAATTTTGTTACGGGTCGTTTCTTCAAATAAATAAACAGTATAATTTATCCAGGATGATCAATTTAATGAGGCACTGGGGAATTACAATTAGTATAATAACCAGGGAAATAGGGAAATAATTTCCGACCTGATGACAATGATGCGGTTATGAAGTCACGTAAAAATAGATTATTTTTTGGATATATCGATTTTTTTTCGATGCAAAATTTAGTTCTTCGTCCTTGTGGAACTGCACTTTTCCCGGAATCTGAAGCTGAGAATGTGAAATCTCAGCTGCTATAATTCACTCAAAGCTAGCAATGCAGAAACTAAGAGGATACTCATTTGCAGTGCAAGGCCCATTGTTTAATGTTTTGTCCGGGGAAATGTTAGCAATGTACAGCTCTGTGTTCTGTAGGCCTATTTCAGTTTAAGACCAAACTACACAACTTCATCTCTAGTAGGCCTATATTTCAGTGTGGCTGATGGACCACGATGTACTCAATGTAATGTTATAGACTAGCGGACTGGCTGACATCCTCCAACACAGACTTCAAAATGATTAATTGTACGAATTGTAAAGTATCATTTTTTACCAATGTATTACATGCAGGACCTCTTATTTCTATTTGACTCTGTCATGATAAGTATCAATTTTAGTCGCTAAATAAAAGAAAACTAAAAGAAAACAAAATATATGTTTATGTTTTTTTGTCGCCACCATTACCAATGAGAACACTGTCTCTTTCAGTGTAAGTTATTGAGTCTTGTTTAAGTGGGCCTCTTTTCTGTAATGCTTTCAGAGACGAATAAATAATATAATTTTAATTTCAATTTAAAGCACATTCTAAAGTGTGTAGTCTAGCGTTCGGCCTCATCGAAACCAAAAACACTGTTTACAAAATAGCTAAGTAAAATAAATCAGCTATCAATTAAACATATGGCCTTTCCATTGCTTATTTTTTAATGTAAAGTTGCCATTAGATTAGTCCAATTTGATTAGTCCACAAGGGACCCAATTATCAGGATCGGTTTTGCAACGGAAGAACACCATGTTCTTTTGGGGAAAGCACACTGGGCTTTAATTAAGTTGACGTTGTGAAGGTAGACTCAATCACTTGTACATACATATTCAATGTCTGAAATCGAGAACACTGAAATGAGTACAAATTACCCCGAGACATTACGTTGCAATATGCCAATTTAGACTTCCCGTCAATTCAACGAAGACCTTGGCACAGAAAAACGAGAAGTATGTAACCATACAGATTGACAATTCAATAAAGGTCCATTAAATTGTGAGGTGATTAGCTCCCGTGTAGTCACCATGATTGAAGTGTTAGATATAAAGTATGTGATAGCTAAACAAAATCGGGTCACCTATAAGCTCACTGTTCGCAAAAGTTGTAGATACGGCTGGCCAGGGTAGATTGAAGAATGAAAGAGAGACGAAACGCGATGGACGAAAATTTAATCAATTAACCAGCACCCTTACGTGACATAAGATATATAATAATAAGTCGATCCGCGCTTGTTAGTCTGTAAAATCAAAATGTGTCGATTGATTGTCGGAAATACTGCTAACAAGTTGGAGGGTTGTGTTTAAAAAACAAGCATTCTATATATAGCTATATGCGCACCAAACCTCCACGGCCTCCTCATGAAATCTGTTTTTTTTCTGCTACATTGCTTCGTTGTTGAAACGCTGACAAAAAGTATTGGCAAAAAGATAAAGAGCTCTTGCCGGTGTAACGTAGTAGAGAGTCCCCCATGACAAAGAGTACGCTTCCCATTCATTTGTACAGGTAAGCCTCGCCCTAGATGACCCACTTTAGGTTAGGCTAACCCTAACCATTATAACTAAATGGAGGGCGAATTTTCTGTTACACGAACCCTTAGGTTCGCTATACACCGGCACCGAGAGGTGAAACTGAGTCAAGGAGAGCCATTGTCAATGCTTTGAAGCTCATGGCTTCCGTACCCATTTTGATTTAAAACAAGAATGAATGACGTCCCCGACGGTGGCAACAAACAACACCATGCACAGTTGTGACGGAGAAAAGATAAGATTTTAGAACATGGTCATGGTGTATATAACCCAGCCATGCACAGAGACCGTGAGCCGCTTGGCAATATGTGGAAGACGAGCGGGCCACGCGTTTGATTACTTAAAACAAACAAACATTCTAAAACTGACAGAAACGGCAAGTCAAGAAACATGTCGCTGTGTAAACACGCACAGTTCACACAGCCAAAACGAATTTGATATGGGGTTATTATTTTCACTTCTTTGTTTTTCTATAGTTGAAACGAGCCTGCACTCCACGTAACGTCGCTTTTCATTCTTCTGGCAAGTGAAACGAGTTCATGAACTTCCATTCGGGTCAAAAATATTTGTTTACTTAGCTCAATTGTTTTATAGATTATGAAACGCCTTTTAGGAGGACCCTCTGATACCTTATTGTCAAACTGCTGACAATTGACCAGAAAACACTTATGCGAAACAATGATCGCAAATTGCTAAAATTGCTAAAAAATTGTTACCGAATCGACTTATTAATTTCACAGGGTCTTCAAGAATAATAAGAGCGGAATTATGTACCATACGTGTGACTGTTGATTTCTTTCGCGAAAAAATAAATTGCGAGGAGACAGATAGAAACTACCTCTGGTACGGATTATTACCCAATCGGATCGCGTTCACCTTTCACCGTACATTATAAATACAAAGGGAGGGATCAACTTTGTCCAGACTTTAATCGGACAAAGCGCTGGCAATTGGTATAACGATTGAGAAAGCGTCTGTGGAAAGGACCAGGGAGTTTTCAAAGAAACCTTTAGCGGCTGGCTTGGGAATTGGCGGAATTTATTTCAGGTAAGAGCGCCTTTTTATTTCGCTTACTCATTGGAAGGTCTATATGTTCTGTAACTTATCTTTTATCGTCTCGTTTTGGTCTGTGTACATGTAATGATAACCATAAAATCAAAGTAGATGAAACTGTTCCGTTGTCAGGAGTGGTAGTCCCAGGAATGGAAATCCATTATATGAATAATACAGGTTCGGGTTAGTTGGAGTATTGAGGCTAGTATATGAAACGAATGACACCTGTACAAAGTAATTGGAACGGTCTGCGGTTCTTCGAAGACTACTATTCCTGCAACACCGGTAAATACGCTTAAAACGACCATGAGGACAATTTTTCCTTTTTTTCTCTGAAAAGGCAACGTTATCTGTTATCTTCGCGAGCATTCAAAAGCAGCACTTTGATAGATTTGGTTGTATCGACAGCAGTCCTTTTGTTGCTATTTTAGTCATAAACATTTTCAGCAACAGCTTTGGTTTTTTAAATTCAACATATTGAACAATTTCAACATATTCAGTTAAATGTTTTAAACAGGACATATTTCTGTTAAAGGCAATTGACTGTAAGCCACCCCCTTATTTCGCCAACTTTCATTTCATGTCATTTTGTTATATTCATTTTATAATCTCGCTTTATTTGACAAAAAAGCCAAACAACTTGCCCTTCTTGTACTCTACATATTATGATAAAATTGTCCTCTTTTTTTCGCTGTATTAACGTGCAGGCAAAATGCTTCTGCTGTAATAGTTTACATAACAGGCAAAAAGCGAGGCTGATAAATTTCGTTTTATCCTTAGCCAGAATCTTTCACTAATATACACTGTATACCCATATGTCACATACATGTATCGTTAATTTTTTTGTAGCTTTTGCATATCAGCCGCATCCCTTCCTAAAACAGCCCACAACCTATTTAACATTATTTTTAATGCTTTTTTTAAGACAGGGTAGTGGTACTCCAATGTTGTACATTTTACATGGCTCTCATTTATTGGGAGGAATGTTTATCTCGTGTTATCATCCCTGTGGCACGATCGTGGACCCACAAGTGGGGGTTCAGATTTTTATTTTGAATTATGAGAATCATATTCTATGACATTACATTTCGTTACAGATAAAACACAGGCATGCCATTATCACTACGCTATTCCTTGGCCGTCTCGCTGTGCCAGCTACTCGTGGTCTTACTGCCTTATGTAAATGGGGATTCCCATCCAGGTTCAACACTACCAGATGAAAGACTTAACGATTTTCGCGTCGGTCATGGGAACTCCACTTTGCTTTGGGCAATCACTACTGGAGAGTCATTACAGTCTACCTCGGCCATGCCTTCGCCTGCCCCTACTGCCGCAGACGACTTACAAAATTCCACCGTGCCAAAGAACGATGTTGATGCTGATGGTAATAATGATGATGATGATGATGACGACACCATTGTCCATGTGAACGCTCTTAACGCTTCAACTGGCGCCACCAACTCGTCCTCTCCATCGCCATCCCTTGGCAAGATTGATTATGTCGGCTACGTTGCCGTTCCTTTTTTTCTGATAACGGGCCTCACCGGGAACACCTTCACCATTCTGATCATGAGCGGCAAGCAGTTTCAGAAAATGACCATCAGCACGCTTCTCATTGCCCTGTCTGTTTCCGACTCGCTTTTGGTGGTCATGGCGCCGTTCAACAAGAAATGGTTTCAGCAGATGATAGGTGTAGACGTGCGCTCCTTCTCTCTCTACAGCTGTAAAATATTCTACTGGTTCTGGCGCATGGCAAAGATGACGTCGTCTTGGTTTGTCGTCATTGTTGCCATTGAAAGGTGATTTTTGAAGGTTATTTTAAGAGAGGCATTTAAAATAGCTAACAATTGTTACGTGAATGGTAATGATGTCATGATAATAAAACAGATTTTCTTTAGAAAGATAATGTTAAAATACCCGAACCCCTTAATAAATCTCGAGAGTTTTAGCCTTAAAAATTGGGAGATAATGCACGATTTCGAAAAGAGTGGAGAATATCTACAACTACTCTAGTTATTTTTAATTTCAGATTTATTGCGGTATGGTTTCCTCTGAAAGTGAGGACCTTATGTACCAAACGGAACGCTCGGATTGCTCTTGCTCTAGACTACATTTGTATTGGAGCATTCAACTTTGCCTGGGGTACGTTTTGATATTTCTTTTAAATTTTCACAACTTTCAGAGGCACTTGCGCTTCAGCATTTTCTGTTTATATACTAGATTATGTTTTTCGAATACATCTCCAACCGTAAATGTTAGTTTACGCATTGAAGCTAAAATGAATTAAATATTTTGATATTCTAGGATTCACGATATAGAAAAGGGGGAGTCTATTATCACAGCTCAAATTCCACGTTGCCCAAATTTCATTCATATTCAGTCTAATCCGTAAAACTAGACAAAAAGGTTTGCTCAAGAATGTAAATTACTATTTAAACTAAAATTTTGGGTGTAAGCTATCCTCTCTCTTAATTCGATTAATAATAATTTTTTGCGTGCAATTCATATCCATTTGAAAGACAAACTATCTATGCACGTTAAAGATGTACTTTTGCAACCCATACCCAGTCGAATTACAAATTATTAATGACGATAATAATTCAAATCCATTTAAAGGTAAAATGAGGGCTTATTTATAATATTATGCTGAATTGCAGTGATTCGATCGACCTTCTTTGTCCGCTTTACACACTTACCATGGACCTCTGTGCCTTATTGCATATTTCTGATAAGACTCCGAGTCTGACATCGCAAGGTGGCACTTTTGTCGATTTCTCTCCTCGCCCACGTACAAACACAAACCAGCCTACAAACATACTTTTACACAACATTTACACAACATTCATTATATCTAACCTCATTTACATTTTCGCACCACTGTGTGAGTTGTTATTAAAGACTATGGCAGCTTTTCATTAACACAAAGATGCCCTTGCGACTTTTATTCTTATTGATTGGTTTGCTGATTATTTTTTATTAGTGTTGCTATTATACTTGGCTGTTTGACTCGGTGGAAAAAATAGCCCATATTGAATACGCCTACTGAGTTTTTCATCGTGAATTTCTACAAACCGAGCAAAATTCATTGCGCGGGATCATTACCCATTACACAATAACAATAGTATCTCCTCCGCCGTGGTATTTTCACCAGACCTTCACATTTTGTATTCTGACAACCGCGTAAAACATTTTTACTATAAGCCCCTATCTTAAATGACCACGCAAGGAGAAAATCAGATGGGGGTTTTGAGTTTTCAATTTGTGAAATTAAAACAAATCAAAGTGTTGATTTTATGTATTCTTGCAGTGCATCTTATATTTCAGTTTGGGTTGCCGATACTCTCACCCCCTCGGGCACGTGCATCCCCAATCACGCCACCACCCCGGAATTCAAGACCGCGGCAGTGGGGTTCATTTGGGCCGGGAGTTTCGTCTACTCCATAATTCCTACAGGTAAGTTTTAGAGGAAAGGGTTATAGTTTACTTATTGTTTGCATCTCTCTCTTTATCTCTCTCCTTTGCTCTGTCTTTTCCTCTATCTCTCTCTTGATCTCTCTCGCTCACCCGAGAGTATCATTTTTTAAAAATAAATTCTAAAACTTTCACTTGGTGCTTTTTCCCTTCTGATGCGCAAAAACACTTTTCAATAAACACCTTCTACTGAGCACAAAGTTTAAGACAACGCTTTTTTATTATTGAAAAGTAGAAGGGTGGGCACACGGCTTAACTTATGTAAGAAACAGTTTGAAGAGTTCGAACGTCATTCTGTCAATAAATCAGTAACTACTAGAGATTGGTTTAAATTGTCTTACTCTTATCACTTTTGTATGAAAATGGTTATTTATTAACATGTAGGTATAAAGACATTACACTGTGGTTCGGTTTGTTGACACTACTTGTTTTTATTAAGTTAGATGAGGACGTGTATATTAATCTCTTCTTCTGATATCAATAATTCTAATTGTGTTTCATTTAAGATGACACTTTTCGGTCACACTTACACGTGGAAGTGATTCATCTGCAGGGGCTGTCTAATGTCGAAAATAAAATATCAACGCTTATTGCTTATCATATTTGTTCTCGCCTATCCAAGTGCTGTTTGCTCGAGGAGTGTTATTAAGTCGGAGACCAATGACAAATATATTAATTATGACGGGCGTGAACGGTTTAGCGTTTGCTCGTTCACTGACAATTTGACGGAAAGAAGTAAAACTTTTCTTTCGGTTTTCCTTTACGGCAACTGACTTTGTTCTTCAACCCATAAATGTAGGGTACTTGAATATAAAATTTCCTGTTTTGTATAGCATCGCCGTGGATATCCGGATAACAATACCTTAAAATATTAAAGTAATGTTTTGCGTATCAAAATTTATGCAAGTGCCGCTTGTCAACATCATGTCAGAAAATGGTGACGGGTCTATTATATAACATACAAGTAAGACAGCATTTTATTCAATCAAGTCATTCCTTCTATCTCATTTATTCCAAATTTCTCCAGCTATTCTCCTGGTTCTCACCCCGCTCATCATCGGACGGTTATACAGCCAGCGCCGAGTGCGTCGCGCTCTGTCCAACACCAACGACAGCGCCTTAAAGAACAAGGACAACACCACCAAGACCACAGCCCTGCTTCTGGGGGTCGCCATAGCGTTCCTGGTGCTTGTTAACCCTATAGCTACCGCCCACATTGTGACAGTAATTACGGGTAAGTGAATAGGAAGTGGATAAAATTGGTATGGAATTGACATTATTTTTTGGTCACCACTTGCTCTTTTCCATGTGAGTGCCCCAAAGTATGCAAATCCAATATGGCCGCCATGTCACTGACATTTGACCTCTTTCAAATAACCTTTGTCAAACCTTTTATGGCGCTGAGTATAAGACAAGTTCGACGAATGCAGTTGTACCATATCAGAAGTAATGGTAATGCTAAATTTTTTCTTAAAATATGGCGAAGATGGATTTTCTCATGGTTGTGTTTTATTTATGAAAGAAATTATAAATACGGCATAAATATATATATCCTGCTCGTATTACAGGTTATCCAAGCAATTTCAAGAAATGTTTACAGCTGGATTAATTTAACCAGGAAAAAAACTATTTGACGTCACCAGACGTCTAAATAACGGGTACCTTAGCAAACACCCCTGGTGGCAGTCAAATAACAAATTGCCAATACTCACATGTATTTCCAAGATTTGTCATCTTGTCATAATTGATAATAGGTAATGATTCCTTTTTTATGCAAGTACTAGCCTACAGTCCTGCTTAAAAATCCAACAATCTACAGGTAACTAATATTTCTTTTCTAGGCAGGAATATTTTCGAGACCAATGAACCAGGAATCCAGGTGTATCGCGAGATCGCTCAGTTACTGGAGACAACGAATTACTCCATCAACTTCTTCATCTACGTCATCTGGAATCAGCAGTACCGACAACGCTTTCTCTCCATGGTGTCCTGTCTTGTCTGCAAGTGCACATGGAAGAAGTCCGCTTCCGGGAAGAGCGGAAAGGAGAACAGCGCCAGCAAAACGCTTCAGACCGGCCTCAGCAAGGGGGCGGCCACCAGTGAGGGTGAAAAGGGGGGCCATGCTGACAGCAAGGAAGATCCCCCGAAGACACAAAATTCTGTGAATGGGGACGCTGCTCCCAACCAAGATGAGGTTATTAGCTTTGATGATGCAAAATGTGATTCGGTTCAGGTGTCCAACGTTAACGAAATGGAAAGTCATGCTGCAGAAGTATGTATCGTCCCCAGTGACGTCATGGAGTAGGGAGACCCCAGTCAAACATAATATGACGTAATGCATGAGTTCATCCATGCCGTCATGACAAAAAACTTATTATTGGTAGACATCATTGGTAGATATCAATGAATGACGACGTAACAAAAATAAATTCAACATAACTGTTTCAGAAAGAAAAAAATGGCTGCGAAATAATATACTGTCGGACTAGCGATGTATGCCAGAGCATCTCGAACGTTAGCAAGACAGGTGTTTTCGGCATATTTCAAAAGAGGGTGGAAGTGTTTTATTGAGAATATGAATACCGAGAAAGTACTCGCATTTTTCCGAAAACAACCCTAAAGCCGACATTGACGTATACTGATACGATCCCATTCGTATAATATCTCTAGGTACTTCTAAATCTGTTGATTAATTGATATATTGTTGTACACGTTAGGAAAGTTACAGGGTACGGCTGTCGTATAAGTAGCACGTGAAATAATATATTCGAATTTGTTTAGTAGTTACTGTGAAAAGATAATGCCCACACTGATAAACACTTTTAAAATGATTTTCGCTCTTTATATTCCCCTTCATGTTGCATCTATTTATTTAAAGGATCATTCTCAAATGTCAGTCTATACGCAAAGATATATATCAATCGAGTGTGTTCTGGAGCATAATTGAGTGTTATATAATATTCCCTTTAGCCTTGTACTCATTTAAGCAATTTAAGTGTGTTACATTCACCCTGTTTAAGATGTGGTTCATAATGAATTATATAGAAGGAAATATATACAATGATACAATAAATTTTGTTAATTTTGGTGCAGATACCGGAAGAACATTCATCATTTCATTCTTCGAATCCTATAGATGATTTTTTGCCCTCTTTTGTTCATGTTTTATCTATTATTTAATATATATTTTTAGTTTAAATGTTATATTAGAGATACCAATGCATCTGGAAGTACGCACATGTTACAGCACCATAAAATTGCGCTCAGACGAGGATTACTTTAGACCGAAACGGTGATACATACGTCATTAGACAACGAAAGTTGGTTTCACGCTGCCACTTTAAGTGAAAGAATTCATATTTACAATACTGTTTATTCAATATCCTTGGGGCCAGCTTTGTCAAAAATAATATCAAAACTGAAAGTTGGTTCGACGTATCGACCGAAATTAGGTCAACTTCAATGCAGTATTTGTTTGCGCGGGTTCACCGAAATATCTGTCCGAAAAACATCACCCCATTTCTGAATTTTTGTTAAACACTGCTAATATTCCCAATAAAGTCGTGTATTGATGACAAATATTTGCAGAGAAAGGGCCGCACTTTTTACTGATGCATGTTCTGTTCACTAAATCAACTTTCAAATCGAGTTGTTCTGTGAAAAAAGGTCGCTTTGTAATTGAAAAGGCGATTCTTTTTTCAAGAAGTTGAACGGATTACAAGGAAGACTGCATGAGAATCTCAAAGATTACATAAAAATTGGGTTTGTCTGTAATATCTGTAATGTCTGATGTAGTGATTGATGTTAGGTCTAAAGTAGTCTTCTATGAACAGTTCATACGGAAGCTCCCTCTATCGTGCGATGTAAGATTAATATGAAGTATTTTGTCATGTCATACGTTTGTATGTGTATTTTACTGTTAGTAATAAATATATCAAAATCTTTGATTTGATTTTAATTTTTTTTTCATAAAGGCCTCCTTTTAAACTAGAGGTAAAAAGCATAAATCCAGTCACGAAATAGTAAATAACATTTCGACAATATTTACAAACAAAACAGCAATGCTTCCCAAATAGAAATATAAATGTCAAAACTGATGGTAACAGTGACACTCAAATATTACTTCAGATCCACACCTGGAATTGATGAAAAAATTAATTACTTTAAGATGAAAAATCGATTAGTCTGGTTTTCAAAATCGAAAAATACTTAAGTTCTATGAAGCATTTATACACATTTGAGAATAATTAGAAACATTGTTTTCCTGTCATCATTATGGCATAATTTACCATTTTGACTTGTTGGACTTTCATATGATCGTAATGCATCAATTGTTGCTATTTTAGAATTACATAATTAATTTCTAGTGCTGTTCTGGTGACGGGGGATATTTAAAAAGGCATAAGGTGTTTTAAGTGAATTCCAAGATGAATTTTCCTGTAGTTGTCACATGCTGTAGATGTTTTGTGCGTGTTCGTCCTTTGGAAACAATGAGAACTATGTAGTCGCCTTGTGGATTTCTATTGGTAGAGAGATGACTTGTCTGGCCAAATCGTGCTAGGAAGGATCACTGGCACTGTCAACTAGGAAAGTAGGCTGCTTCCTGGACTTTTTTTTTGCATTATCCCCCTTGCCTACCTGCGCAACTGCTGTTTTCTGGTTGGTTTTGCAGATTCCTTCTTTTGTGTAAAGATACCACTTTCCTCTGATACGACTTGTTCCCATGCATTGATGTTTCTCTAGGAACTGGATTTTAATATATTGTTTATGTCTGTTCCTCATAGGACACTGACCAAAGCTCAATTCTTACTGGCTGTTGTCTTATTGGCCTACCAGAGCTGATCATGCATGTTTCTTTGTGCTGTGCTGCTGGATGATTTTGCAGACAAGATCTGGAGCTATTTCAAAGCAAAGCCCATTTGCTTGTCTCTCACGGGCATTTACGCATCAACACAACTTACCAAGTTCCATCGTATGATAAGACCACACATTTTTCACCCTTCAAATCTTCTGGACTATATTTAACATGCAAATGCAAGCCCCAGTGACTGGGACATAAATGTACATGTGGCTTTTTTTCACAGTGACCAGTAAAAGATTAATATCACTACGTATATACAGTATATTTATTGGTTACCTTTAAATTATACAGTATCTTTTAGTGGATGGTCACTTATGATAAATCTACATGTAGTTGATATATTTTAGCATGATTTTCGGGCTCCACGTTTTTTTATCACACTCAGCGAAACTCATCTTGGAATTTACTTTAAAACCTTATATGACCTTTTTATTATCTTCCGTCACCAAATTAGCACCAGAAATTACTTTTGAGCCCCCAGAATAGTACCAATCGACCTATTAAAAGCGTATGAGGGTCCCACAGTTCAAAGATGATAAATTACACCAAAATATTAAAATAGCGGCATGCAACCAACACTTGGTTTTAATCAAAATAATGGCCAAAAAATTTCCTCATGCGGTCAAAGATGTTTTTTCTTTAATTCAGCCATTTTGTTTACTGAAACTTGTTTAATAGATCAGGCAAAATCCTTTAAATATGTTAAGAAACATAGTTTTGTACAAATTAGACTACTAATTATAACTGTAGATACAACATGTGACGACTGAATCCTATATTAATTTGGATGCTTATAAAAGTTTCTATTTAAATTTTATGAAACATATGACACCAAAAACGTATTCTGCACCAGGAAATAATCAGAAACGACGTATGGCACGCTTATGAAGGTGTCATAGTTTTAAATGGTGAATTATGCCCAATTTCAAAATGGTATCTGGCGGCCATCTTGAATTTGAGGGACAAACTGGCCTCCAATTGCCTCCATAATGCCAAAAATAGAGTTTCTTGTTCATAATTTTGTCCAGTATCTATGGTTTATAACATAAAATTGCATTGAGATGTATTTAAATACGGATTACCAAAATCCATGGTTTTGAAGCCTTCACACACATACATCTTGGTAGTCACTTAAAACACCCTCTTTGTCCCTTTAAATCACCTTCTATCACCTAAACATTATAAAATATTTTGCACCCTCAAAATATTAGTAATCGATATATATCAAGTATATGTAGATTATACACTTAGAAATTCAAGAGAGAATAGCAAAATTGTGTCCGCACATTCAAAATGGCGGATGGCGACTACTTGGATTTGAGGCACAAAATGACCGCCATTTGCTTCCGTGATATCAAAAATGGGTTCCTTGTCCCTAATTTAGTGTGGGTTTGATAACCTATGCATATTTAAAGGCCAAGAATTGATGGAAATATGAAATATTGTATAATACTGGTAACAAGTTGGAGGGGTTGTGTTAAAAAAACAAGCATTCTATACGTAGCTATATGCGCACCAAACCTTCACGGCCTCCTCATGAAATCTGTTCTTTTCTGCCACAATGCTTCGTTGCTTAAACGCTGATAAAAGCATTGGCAGAACCGTAAAGAGCGATCGCCGGTGTAACGTGGCAGAGAGTCCCCCATGACAAAGAGTCCGCTTCCCATTCATTTGTACAGGTAAGCCTCGCCGTAGATTTTGACCCACTTTAGGTTAGGCTAAGCCTAACCATTATAAGTAAATGGGGGGGGGGGGCGGATTTTCTGTTACACGGGCCCTTAGTTTTGTTATACCGGCACTGAGAGGCACTACGTCAAAGAGAGCAATTGTCAATGCTTCGAAGCTCATGGTTTCCGTACCCATTTTGATATCAACTTTAATTCATGAACGCGGAGGTAAAATTAAAACAAATCACAGTTCCATATATCAACCTTATATGTTGCACATTTTCTTATGCATCAGAATTGACTGAAATTACAGGTACATGTGTTTGCTAGCTACCGCCATTTAAGCCTCTTCACACTTGATGATTTAATACAAGGATAATCGACGTGCTCGAGGGTAGAAACAAACAACACCATAGACCACACAGCCAAAACGAATTTGATAAGGGGTTATTATTTTCTACTCTTTGTTTTTCTACAGTTGAAACGGCCTTGCACTCTACATAACGTCGATTTTCATTCTTCTGGCAAATGAAACGGGTTCATGAACTTCCATTTCTGGAAGAATTCAGGTCAAAAATATTTGTTTACTAGCTCAATTGTTTTACAGATTATGAAACGGCTTTGAGGAAGACCCTCTGATACCTTATTGTCAAACTGCTGATAATTGACCAGAAAACTGCAAATTGCAGAAAATTGTTACTTAACCGACTTATTAATTTCCCAAGGTGTTCAAGAATAATAAGAGCGTAATTATATACCATACGTGTGATTGTTGATTTATTTCGTGAAGAAATAAATTGCGAAGAGATAGATAGAAACTACCTCTGGTACGGATTATTACACAGACAAGCTTCACAATATTTGCCCAATCGGATCGCGCTCACCTTTCACCGTACATTATAAATACAAAGGGAGGGGTCCACTTTGTCCAGACTTTAATCGGACAAAGCGCTTGCAATTGATGTAGAGATTGACGAAGTGTCTGTAGACAGACAGTTTTCAAAGAAACCTTTAACGACTGGCTTGGAAATTGGCGAAATTTTTTTCAGGTAAGAGCGCCTTTTTATTTCGTTTTCTCATTGGAAAGTCTGTATGTTATGTAACTTATGTTTTATCGTCTCGATTTGGTCTGTGTGCATGTAATGATAATCATAAAACCAAAGTAGATAAACTGGTTCCGTCGTGACTGGAGTGGTAGTCCTAGGAATGGAAATCCATAATACATGTATGAATAATACAGGCTAGGGTAAGTTCGAGTATTAAAGTTAGTATATGAAACGAATGACACCTGTACAAAGTAATTGGAACGGTCTGCGGTTATGCAAAGACTACTGTTTCTACAACACCGGTAAATACGCTTAAAACGACCATGAGGACGATTTTTCCTTTTTTTTTTCTGAAACGGCAACGTTATCTGTTATCTTCTCGAGCATTAAAAAGGACGTCATTGAAAGATTTGGTTGTATCGACAACCCCCTTTTTAATTCGTCAACTTTCATTTCGTTATAATTTTTTTATAAACTTGCTTTATTTTGACAAAAAAAGCCAAACAATTCGCCCTTTTGTACTGTACATATTATGATGAAATTGTCTTTTTTTGCTGTATTAGTGTATAGGCTAAGCGAGGCTGATAAATTTTGTTTAATTCTTAGCCAGACCCCGAATCCTTCACTGATATACACTGTATACCCATTTGTTACATATCGTTAAATTTTTGTAGCTTTTATATATCAGCAGCATCCCTTCCTAAAACAGTCCAAAACCTATTTAACTCGCATTGCTATTTAATGCTTTTTTTAAAGACAGAATAGTGGTTTCCCAATATTGTGTTCAGTATATTTTATATGGCAACAATTTTTTGGCATAAGGAATGTTTATCTCGCGTGATCATCCCTGTGGCACGATCATGGACCCACAATGGGGGTTCAGATTTTTTTTGAGTTATGAGAATCATATTCTTTGGTCCGACATTTCGTTACAGATCAAACACAGGCATGCCATTATCACTTCGCTGTTCCTTGGTCGTCTCGCTGTGCCAGATACTCGTGGTCTTACTGCCTTATGTAAATGGGGATTCCCATCCAGATTCAACAGTGCCAGATGACAGACTTGACGATTTTCTAAGCGGCTATGGGAACTCCACTCTGCTTCGGGCAATCACCACGGGAGGGTCATTGGAGTCTACCTCGACCATTCCTACACTTGTCCCTACCGCCTACACGGGCACCTCTGACGACTTACAAAATTCCACTGTGCCAAAGAACGATTTTGATGCTGATGGTGATGATGATGATGACACCATTGTCCATATTAACGCTCTAAACGCCTCGACGGGCGCCACCAACTCGTCCTCTCCATCGCCATCCCTTGGCAAGATTGATTATGTCGGCTACGTTGCCATTCCCTTTTTTCTGATAACGGGCCTCACCGGGAACACCTTCACCATTCTGATCATGAGCGGCAAGCAGTTCCAGAAAATGACCATCAGCACGCTTCTCATTGCCCTGTCTGTTTCCGACTCGCTGTTGGTGGTCATGGCGCCGTTCAACAAGAAGTGGTTCCAACAGATGATAGGTGTAGACGTGCGCTCCTTCTCCCTCTTCAGCTGCAAAGTGTTCTTTTGGTTCTGGCGAATGGCAAAGATGACGTCATCTTGGTTTGTCGTCATTGTTGCCATTGAAAGGTGATTTTTGAAGGTTATTTTAAGAGAGGCATTTAAAATAGCTTACAATTGTTACGTGAATGGTAATGATGCCATGATAATAAAACAGATTTTCTTTAGAAAGATAATGTTAAAATACCCCGTCCCCTTTTTTAAATCTCGAGAGTTTTAAAATTTTGAGATAACGCATGATTATCTGCATCCACTCTAGTTTGTTCTATTTTCAGATTTATTGCAGTATGGTTTCCTCTTAAAGTGAGGACCTTATGTACCAAACGGAACGCTCGGATTGCTCTTGCTCTAGACTACATTTGTATTGGAGCATTCAACTTTGCTTGGGGTACGTTTTGATATTTCTTTTAATCTTTTACAACTTTCAGAGGAATTTGTGCTCCAGCATTTTCTATTCATAAACTAGATAATTTCTTTGGAATACATCTCCAACCGTGCAAATGCTAGTTTACGCATTGAAGCTAAAATAAATTAAATAATTTGATATGCTAGAATTCACGATTTAAGAAAAGAGGGGGGTCTTTTATGACCGCTCCAATTCTGCGTGGCAAAATTTTTTATTCATTTTAAATAAATAAAATCCGTAAATTTAGACAGAAAGGTTGGGCAGGACTGTAAATTACTCTTTAAAGTAATGATTTGGGTGTTAGCTATCCTCTCTCTTAATTCTAATAATAATAATTTCTTCCTCGCAATTCATATCCATTTGAAAGACAAAATTTCCATGCACATTAATGATATACGTTTGCAACCCATACTTATTCGAATGACAAAATATTAATAACGATAATAATTCGCTCTGACAATTCAAGTCCTTTTAAAAGTTAAGATATCTGTGTATTTAAGACTAACGCTGAATTGCAGTGGTCTGTTCGACAGTCTTTGACTTTTCTTACACGTAGCAGGGACCTTCTGATAAGACTCCGTTTGCAATTAAGCCCGAAGCCGGGAATGGGATCGGAAGGGGGGGGGACTTTAGACTTTCCTATCAAATGTGCCGTGGAATTATGGATATTTTACCGGGTTTTTTTATTATGAAGAAGCGTTTATGATGTCCAATTTGAAATGGAAACCAAATGCTTATTTAAGGTTGGCAGTAACCTAAACTCGCCCCTTTCTTTGCGAAATGGGAATTTTCTGATCTGAAAACCCTCCTGACTTCGTGCCTGGAAATGTCGCCTTTTTAAGTTTCTTTTTTTTCACCCTCCTTTTTTTTTTGAATAGCGAATATCAAAATTCCTATTCAATTCTAAAAACTTTTACCGTTTTGCTGATAAAATATTGAACTTGCGGATTAAGTGAGTCGCAAGGTGGCGCTTTTGTCGATTTTTCTCCTCGCCCACAAACATACATTTACACAACATTTACACAACATGAATGATATCTAACCTCATTAACACTTTTGCCCCACTGTGTGAATTGTTATTAAAGGCTATGACAGCTTTTCATTAACACCAAACAGCTCTTGTGACTTTTATTCTTATTGATTGGTTTGGTGATTAATTTTTTGTGTTGTTATTATATTTTGGGACTGTTTGACACGATGTGCCTACGCATACTGAGTCTTTCATCGTGAATTACTCCAAACCGAGCAAAAGTCATACATTCAGTTGAAAAATTGAATAAATCATTTTGGATTCATCTCAAAAGTTTACATTTTTGTGTAAAATTGAAATCTTGTCAAGCAGCGCAGGATCATTACCCCATTTCTACATGTATGTTTCAAAGCGAAAAACAAACTGCAATTTGTCTCTTCTGTCGCTGTATTTTGAATGTTCTTTAGAGAAAAGTCACCAGACCTTCATATTCTGTATTCTGATAAACCAACAACAGCGTAAAACAGTTTTACTTAAAGCCCTTCTTTTAAATGACCTTTTTTTAAATGAAGAGAAAATTTTAAAGATTTTAAAGATTTTAAAATATCAATTAGTGACATTAAAACAAAACAAAGTGTTGATTTCACCTATTCTTGCAGTGCATCTTATATTTCAGTTTGGGTTGCCGATAATCTCACCCCCTCGGGTACGTGCAGCCCAAATTACGCCCCCAGCCCGGAATTCAAGACTGTGACTGTGGGGTTCATTTGGGTGGGCAGCTTCGTCTACTCCGTGATTCCTACAGGTAAGTTTTAGTGGGAAGGCTTATAGTTAACTGATTGTTTGTATCTCTCTCTTTCTCCCTCTCCCTCTCTCTGACTTGCCCTCTCTCTCTCTTCGATCTCATCGCTCACGCGAGAGTATTTTACTTGGTGTTTTTCTCTTCTGATGCATAAAGTTTACATGCGCAAAAATATCATTGGATGAACACCTTCTACTGAGCACGAAGTTTAAGACAACATTTTTTTATTATTTTTTAAAAGTAGAAAGGTGGACACACGGCTCATCTAAGATACAGTTTGAAGGGTTCGAACGTCATTCTGTCAATGGATCTATAACTGCTAGAGATTGGTTTAAATTGCCTTATTCTTATCACTTTTGTTTTAACGTGGTTATTAAGTCTAAAAGCATTGTACTGAGGCTGCGGTTTGTTAACACAACTTGCTTTTATTAAGAAAGATGAGAACGTGTATATTAATCTCTCCTTATGATATCAATAATTCTAATTGTTTCATTTAGATGACACTTTTCGGTCATACTTACACATGGAAGTAATTCATCTGCAGGGGCTCTAATGACGAAAGTAAAATATCAACGCTTATTGTTTATCATATTTGTTCTCACCTATCCAAATTGTGTTTGCTCGAGTGTTATTCGGAGAGCAATGGCAAGTATATTAATTATGACGGGCGTAAACGGTTTAGCGTTTGCTCGTTCGCTGACAATTTGACGGAAAGGTGAAAAACTTTTCTTTCGGTCTTCCTTTACGGCAACTGACTTTGTTCTTCAACCCATAAATGTAGGGTACTTGAATATTAAATTTCCTGTTTTGTATAACATCGCCGTGGATATCCGGATAACAATACCTTAAAATATTAAAGTGATGTTTTGCGTTTCTCATATTAATGCAAGTGCCGCTTGTCAACATCATGTCAGAAAATGTTGACGGGTCTATTACATGATGTACAAATAAGACAGCATTTTTATTCCATCAAGTCATTCCTACTATTTCATTTATTTCAAATCCCCCAGCTATTCTCCTGGTCTTGACCTCACTCATCATCGGACGGTTATACAGCCAGCGCCGAGTGCGTCGCGCTCTTTCCATTACCAGCGACAAGTCTCAGCGCTCCTTAAAGAACAAGGACAACACCAACAAGAGCACGGCCCTGCTCCTGGGTGTCGCCATAGCGTTCCTGGTGCTCGTTAACCCTATAGCTACCGCTCACATTGTGACAGTAATTACGGGTAAGTGAATAGGAAGTGGTTAAAATTGGCATGAAATTGACATAAAAAATTTAAGTCACCACGTGCCCTTTTATTCCTTGTGTGCTGTGTGCCCAAAATTATGCAGTTCCAAGATGGCTGCCAAGTCAGCGACATTTGCCCTCTTTCATATAACCTTTGTCAAACGTAACTTTTATGGCGCTGAGTATAAAATAAGTTCGACAAACGCAGTTGTGCCATGTCAGACGTACATATAATGCTAGTGCCTATATTTTAAATATGGCGATTTTTTTTCATGTTTGTGCTTTATTTGTGAAAGAAAGAATGAAGACGTCATACGTATAGCCTGCTCGCAGTACAGATCATCTGAGCAATTTCAATAAATGTTAACAGTTGAATAATTGTAACCAGTAAAAGGATGTTTGACGTCTCCAAACGTCTAAATAACAGGTACCTTAGCAAGCATCCCTGATGGCAGTCAAATTACATGATGGCATTCCTCATATGTATTTCCAAGATTTGCCATCGTGTCATAATTGGCTAAGATAATGGTTCTTTTTTATGCAAGTACTAACAGTCAATTTCCTGCTTTCAAATCCAACAACCTACACGTAACTAATATTTCTTCTCTAGACAGGAAAATTTTCGAGACCGATGAACCAGGATTCCAGGTGTATCGCGAGATCGCTTCGTTACTGGAGTCAGCGAATTACTCCATCAACTTCTTCATCTACGTCATCTGGAATCAGCAGTACCGACAACGCTTTCTCTCCATGGTGTCCTGTCTTGTCTGCAAGTGTACAGGGAAGAAGTTCGAAAGGGAGAACAGCGCCAGCAGAACGCTTCAGACCAGTCTCAGCAAGGGCACGGCCACCAGTGAGGGTGATAAACGGGATCATGCTGACAGCAAGGAAGATGCCCCGAAGACGCAAAATTCTGTGAATGGGGACGCTGGTGTGGAAGGGGTGCACGTCCTAGTAACGCAAGTCCGCCCGGACACTAAGTCCTGGGAATGCAAGCCCTAGGGCATGCATTGCTAGGAATGGAAGTCCTAGGACATACATTACTAGGATTTGATGTCTGTAGGACCAAGGCTCCCAAGTAATGCAAGTCCTACGTGTAGTAATGCACGTCCTAATGGGACGTGCGTTTCTAACATTCTAGTAATGCATGTCCTATATACCTGTAGTTTACAACCCTAAAACCGACATAGACGTATACTGACACGATTACAGACGTATAATATATCTAGGCACTTCTTAATCTGTTGATTAATTGATATATTGTTGTACACGTTAGGAAAGTTACAGGCTACGGCTGTCGTATAAGTAGCACGTGAAATAATATATTCGAATTTGTTTAGTAGTTACTGTGAAAAGATATTGCTCACACTGAAAAACACTTTTAAAATGATTTTCCCTCTTTATATTGCCCTTCATGTTGCATCTATTTATTTGAAAGATCATTCTCTAATGTCAGTCTACGCAAAGACATATCAGTCGAATGTGATCTGAAGTAAAATTGAGTAATATATATTTTAATATGGCCTTCAGCACTGTACTTATTAAAAGCATTTTAAGTGTGTTACATTCACCCTGTTTAAGAAATGCAGGGTTTCACAATGAATTATATAGAAGGGAGATCTTATATATGTATGACACAATGATTTTGTTTATTTTCTTATTAGCGCCGATGCCGGAAGAACCCTCGTCATTTCATTCTTCGAATCCTATAAATGTTTTTTGCCCTCTTTTGTCGATGTTTTTATCTATTATTTAATATATATTTTAGTTTGAATGTTTTATATTAGAGATACCAATGCATCTGAAAGTACGCCCATGTTACAGCACCATAAAACTGCGTTCAGACGAGGATTGCTTTAGACCGAAATGGTGATACATGCGTCATTAGGCGAACGAAAACTGGTTTCACGCAGCCACTTTAAGTTAAATAATTCATATTTACAATATCGTTTTACTCAATTTACCTGGGGCCAGCTTTGTGAAAAAAAAGCATCAAAATTGAAAGTTGGTTCGACGTATTGACCGAAATTTAATGCAGTATTTGTTTGCTCGGGCTCACTGAAATATTTGTCCGAAAAACATCACCCCATTTCTTAATTTTTGTTAAACAGGGCTTTTATTCCCACTGAAGTCGTGTATTGATGATAAATATTTGGAGAATAAAGACTGGACTTTTCACTGAAGTAGTTTCTGTTGACTAAACCAACTTTCAAATCGAGTGTGAAAAGGAGATTCTATTTTCAAGAAGTTGAATGGATTACAACGAAGACTTAATGAGAATCTCACAGATTATATAAAAATTGGGTTTGGCTGTAATATCTGTAATATAGTGACGTAAGTTAGGTATAAAGTAGTCTTGTATGAACAGATCATACAGAAACTCCCGCTATACCTAATCGTTCGATGTAAGATTATATAGGGCATTTTGTTATGTCATACGTTTGTATGTGTATTTTAAAGAACTGTTAGTAATAAAGATATTAAAACCTTTGATTTTGTTTTAAATGTTTTATTTCAGACAGGCCTTTTTTTTAAACTTGAGGGCAAAAGCATAAATCCAGTCACTAAATACAAAATAGTAAATAACATTTCGGCAATATTTACAAACTAGGCAGCAAAGGTTCCCAAAGGACGGAAATATTAGTATACCGGTAAATGTCAAAACTGATAGTAACAGAGACAATCAAATATTACTTCACTTGGACTTTGTGAAAAAAATAATTACTTCATGATGAAAACCTAATCAAGCTGGTTTTCAAAATCGAAAAATACTTAAGTTCTATGAATCATTTGTACACGTTTGAGAATAATTAGAAACATTGTTTTCCTTTTATTGCGTTTGTGAGTGAAAATCCTTAGGATGTGCATGGCGACTACAAGATTTATCCATGGTAAAAGTAGAAATGCAAGGGCAGACGGGCAAGGCACATGCTTTAAAGTACCAAAACGTATTTTTTGCATCCATCATGAACAGGACCAATGAAATGCCCACGCAAACCGCAGGGGCGGATACAGAGATATTTTCCAGCAGTCTTCTAAATTATCTTTGTTGAACCATCCTCCTTTTTTGACTGTCTTCCGACAGAAAAAAAATAGATGCCCGTCAATGTAAACTGTAAAAATTCCGACCGTCTTTCGGAACACCCAGAAGACGGCACCAGTCCGCCCCGTGTGGCAATTATCATTTAATCAATATACACTGGAATGCATTAGAAGATAGATTACTGAAGTACAAACTCCATTCTGTTAGATGATATCTAAATAAGTACTGGTATCTTCCCTAAGGGTTAATTCTATAATCTGTATATGATAGGCATATGTTATTATAAAAAATGTGATTTACCTGGGCGAGGGAGGGGGGGGGGCGTCTGCGAATATGAACGTTTCAACTATTTGTTATCGACTCGGAGAAAAAAGAATAAAGAAAAAAGTTACGCAACACCGCAGCTTTATTTCCAAAACCAAAAATCAATGTATTACCTAGACATTTCAACAAAAGTGAATACTTTTCGGAAATTAAATATTGAAAAGTAAAAAAAAAGGCAAATTTATCACTAAACTATACACTTAGCTGATTTCTTAGCTATTATACAAAAGTGGTTTAGAGTTGAACCAGACAGTATAAAATAATTAAATTTACAAATACTTATATTCACTAACGTAACTCTGTATCCTATCAACAAGGAATGCACTCGAACCTTGCTTTAGAGCTAACCACCAGGTCTTTTAAATCATAACATTATAACAGCATATATAAATGAATACTATATAGAGCACTATTAAGAACACAATCCGTTTCAGAAATGGCAAATTTAGTCCTCGCGTATTCTGATGAGATGAAAGGTACACCTTCGCGTAACTTATTTAGTCTATATAGTTAAATTATTGATTTAACTTTTTTTTTAATTTCTTTTTCAAAAAGACGCTCAAAAGCATTGGTCTCTGAAAAAAAAAATTGAAAACGGAAATATAAAATCACACTCCAGATGTATTCATGTGTTCTCCCAAGTCACCGTCATTCACTAGCTAGCGCGCCATGCTCGTCTGCAGACGCCGAGGACAGGCGGCGTCGCCTTACTACCGCAAGCGCTATCAGTCCTACAATGACTCCACACAGAGCCGTGCCTAGTACGGCAACGACAACAGTGAGCCCAGTCTCACTGGAACGGCTGGCAGATTCGTTCGGTTCCATGGGCTTCGATTGGAACGGCGGCCGTCTGATAACGGGTAAAGCATTTGGCGTCAGGGCGTGGGCTTTCACACAATAGTTAATCTCACAACCTTCGTTTATTGCAAGGAGGTGTTGACTGTAACCGTGAGGGCATCTTTTGGGCCAAAGAGGCGTGATAGCAGCTGAACCCAACGTCGCCCCTACGACAGAGCGGTTGTGAAGGTAAGGTGTGTGTGGCGAAATAGCGAGCGGATTTCCCGAGGAACAGCTGAAAAAACCGGCGAAAGGTATGGCATAACGAAATCCCAGTTCGTAATCGTCATTCACACATATGTAGATAGCAAGCGGCACACCCAGTTTAAGCGCTGTGAAATGATCCGGACAACTCTTTCCCTGCGTATGCTTATCATTTACAGATGTAATCTATTTCAACAAAAGTGAACATTTTTGGCAAATTATTTTAAGAAAATCAATAAAGGCAAATCGATCACTAAACTACACACTTAGCTGATTTCTAAGCTATTATACGAAAGTGGTTTTCAGTTGAACCAGACAGTCTGTAAAATAATTAAATTTACAAAAACTTGTATTCACTAACGTAACCAGTGGCAGATTTAGGCAGATTTGGGGGGGGGGGGCGGGCAGGGGGGTCCTGACCCCCCTTTGGTTTTTAAAAAATAATCACACCAATATTACCCTCTTGAAATTAGAATTTTGACTAGCTAAATCATAGTTCTAAACCGTGCCAAAGGAAACTGTTTTTTCTCCAAAACACCATTTTTGTCGGGGCCGTTGAGCAGGCCCCAAGCCCCACACCATACCCCCCCCCCTTCAAATAATCCTGGGTCCGCCCCTGGTAACCCCGTATTTGTTGGCAGTTGTCCCATAGAAATGTAGCAATGTGTTTCAGAACTCCCCTAATACACACATTTTCATGAATATTTTTTAAATGTACAGTGTATCATAAAAGTGTAAGACTTGAATTTTAATTTGGTATCATACTTTTTCATTTAACGTTCTTTTTAATTTCATGTTTTTTTCATAAAGACGCTCAAAGACATTGGTCTCTGAAAAAAAATTGAAAACGGAAATATAAAATCACACTCCAAATGTGTGTTCTCCGAAATCACTGTAATTCACTAGCGCGCTATATCCTGCAGACGCTGGGGACAGGCGGCGACGCCTTACTACTGTGAACATTCCGCCAATTACTCCACACAGAGTCGCGACTAGCATGAAAATGGCAACAGTGAGTCCAGTCTCGTTGGAACGGCTGGCAGATTCGCTCGGTTCCATTGTTTTAAGGGCTTCCACTGCTTCTTGGACCCCAGACATGTTTGTTTCGTCCGATTTCGTGGCGTGCCATGTAGAAAATCCACCACCTTTTTTCAAAACGCGTCCAGAAGCAGTCATCAGTGAGCGAGTGCCATTGCGCAGAAGTTTGGGCTTCGATTGGAATGGAGGCCGTCTGATAATGGGTAAAGCATTTGGTGTCAGGGCGTGGGCTTTCACACAGTAGTTAATCTCACAACCTTCGTTTATTGCAAGGAGGTGTTGACTGTAACCGCGCGGGCATCTTTTAGGCCAAAGAGGCGTGATAGCAGCTGAACCCAACGTCGCCCCTTCAACAGAGCGGTTGTGAAGGTTAGGTATGTGTGGCGAAATAGCGAGCGGATTTCCCGAGGAACAGCTGAAAAAACCGGCGAAAGGTATGGCATAACGAAATCCCAGTTCGTAATCGTCACTCACACACATGTAGATAGGAAGCGGAACACCCAGTTTAAGCGCTGTGAAATGAACCGGACAACTCTTCCCCTGCGTCAGTGGGTTGTCCGCACTGGCTGTGTAAGTACCACCAAATAAAAAGCCCGACTCTTGTTCAACCTCTCCAGTTGCAGCACACCAGTAAATCTGGTAATTTCTATCATTACATACGTCATGGCAGCCGTAGGGGATAAACAAAAAATGGTCACATTCCTGGTGACATTGGTGCATTTTGCCTTCATCTAAAAGGACCGCTGTGTATTGAGGAGGGCAGGAAAACGTTCCAGTTTTATGGTTTACCAGGGAATCCCCAGGAGAACACAGTCCTCCAGAACATGTCTGGTAAACACCCCCGAACGTGAAATTTGTGGAAGGATTTACACAGGTATTATCATCAAAGTTAGCAATGTAGCTAAAATTTGGAGAGTCGACACTAGTGCAGCCACGATAGACATTATACAGGTAGTAACTCTCCACCGCTTTCTGAACGCTGTCGGCTAAATCACGCACTGTTACCAGCGGTAACTCTGGCAACGTACCTGTCGTGATGATGTAGTAGAGTGGCTCACCTTTGCGGTTCACGGCTACAAGGTTGTTTTGCAAATCATCCACCCACTGGTCCAGCGTGAAATTGCTGCGAAACGGTGTTCCCCCCAATGTCTCTGTGTGAGAAGTCACGCAACTCTTGAGATATTTTTCTAGTTGGTCGTGTTTTACAGTATGGGTATAAGACCCACTGGCACCGATTAACCCAAATAAAGAAGCGCTAGCCGAAGCCTTGATAGTAGACCGGTCATTGTCCATGTTTTTAACGTACGATGAATTTAAGTAGTCTTCCAGAATGATTGCTCCTCCGGCGTCAATGCCCATAACAAAATGAGTACCGTAATCGCGAACAAGAAGCTCCGATAGATACGTGACAGTGTCAGTGTCCCTTTCTTGTATATAGGACGCGATTTCCAGCAGACGATCTTTGAAGTTGGGGTGGAGTTGGGGGTCTGGCTGACTATGGATCTTGTATAACACGTAGCGTAGTTGCACCCTGCTAAGAATGGATCTACCTCCCGCGATGTGCATCTTTAAATTTTGGTATGGCCTTGAAAAAGAGCCGCTGATAGTCCCAAAGGACCACCATGCATGCGCTTTAAGATTTATCGAGCTCGACGTGACACTGGTGTAGTTTAAAAAGTGCGAATAAAGTTCCGAGGTCATCTCTACGTTGCTTTTCTTGAGTGGAACGGCGTATATGTTGTCTGGAATCATGAATTTTCGGTCTGATGTTAGTCGACACTTTGAATAATTGAGCGCCATGACAGGACCCATGTCGACGTTACGGAGATTGTCCCACCCGTTACGGGGAATGACTTCTGGCAAATCCATCGTTTGCTGCGGGCAATTCTGCGGATCGCCGTATTCAAACCCCTGCACTTTATTCGTTACACTTGCGGAGGTCTTTTCCACAGCAACCACATATGTAACTCCCCATGGAACCGCCAAGAAGGTAACAAAAATGACATACGTGCACACACTCAACATTTTCGATAGGCCTATCTCCTTTCTTCGATTAGACTCGATTTGGTCTACCACGTCCAGCTATTTTTAGCAACGGAATATTCCCAGTGCTCATTTTGAGCCCCTGCGTCATCAGACGCTCGTTTATAACACACGGTAATGACTCTTTTATTTACATAGCCCTACTTGTAGGCCATAATCTGAAGCTTGAGAGATGTTGTTAACCTTCCACATCATCTTGATAAAACGTCGATTCAGAGTTACCTATAGGCTACCAGATATGCAGGAGACGAAAAGATAAAAATCAAGTTTATGTTTCCTTTCCAGTATTTTATAAATGAGCTAAATTTACTAAATTTTGTAGCTGCATGGTGATCAAGCTTAATTTGATTGATGTTGCGTATTTTATTATTATTATTATTATTATTATTATTATTATTATTATTATTATTATTATTATTATCAGGCTTAAATGTGCAACCCGAGGGTTGGATAAATAGGCCCCCTACAGTAGGCCTACATGTAGGCTACATTCTTTACATCGTAGTTGAATAAAGTATCTATAAAATAAAAAAGAATGATGAAAGACATATGTTAACAAATTTAAAATAAAATAATTAAAATGCAAGGTCAAAAATGAAATAAACGTCTATCCGTAGGCTATATCGCACAGGTTAAAAAGTCACTCATTGATCGTTAAGTTTTATTTTTAGATTTTAGACCTTTTGAAAGTATTTTGAATGGCTTGTATAGATCCTATTTAAAGCATTTGTTGAAAAGTTGGACATACAAAATTTGGGACTTTTCTAGAGAGAATTTCTACAGTTGCGGACTAAGGGAATGTCAGGGGGGGGGGGGCTGACCCCCCTCCCCCCTTTGATTTCTAAAAAAATCACACTAGTTAAGCCTACTGGTCCCCTCTTGAAATTAGAATTCTGACTAGCTGAAACATAATTCTAAACCATCCCAAATGGCACCGTTCGCCCTCTAAAATACCAAAAAAAAAAAAAAAAAAAATTCGGGCCCTTCAGCGCCCCCGAGATTACAATGTAGGCCTACACATTGTAGGTCTACCGGCACATGCACACAGGTAGACTTTTACCTAAACAGAACCGGAAGTAACTGTGACAGCTTTTTGCGTCTGCGTCTGCGCAGTAGAGAAAAACAACATGGCGAGTAATGCATCTTGAAAAGCGAGTGTTTGCACGTACTAAAAACCTTTTAATTAGTCACTTAAATGGAGTTGTTGGCGGTTAATATTATGTAATGGGAGCATTAATTGTGTAGATTAACAGGTGAGTATAGAAGAAACATCATTAATGTGCTTATTTAGTTCTTTTACAACCAAATACTCAGCCGGTTGTGACAGAGCAACCGTGATCGCGAAATCGTGGTGATCGATTCACTTAGGTGATCTGCCAGGTACTTTTTCAGATAAATCACAAAAAAAAAAAAATATAATAATAATAACTCGTACAATCCTTATATTTATTTTTTAATGTCTAAATTGTTAAAGATTATCAGTTGTGCGTGCTACATATATATATATATATATATATATATATATATATATATATATATATATGTACACCTAAAATATATGAATTTGGGGAACACAAACCTTAAAAGAATTTCATGTAAGTCTGCCCAGCTACGAGGCTTAGAAATTGCTGTTAAAATTATTAAATAAACTGAAACTTAATTATAACTTGCTGATGCATGTTTGGAAGATAATGTCTGAAGAAGGTGGATATCATGTCATATTACAATATTCGTTACGTTCCATAATGCAATAATTATTTTACTTAAAATTGATTAGCCTGATGTCACATGAGTATGTTTCAGAATATGCACAACTACATTAGATGAAACATTTTCTAAACAAGCACTTAAATATTAGACCCATAAGCAATTCAAATAAGGTAATGCCTGAACAGACCCATATTTCCCTGGGTCTCTTTTGGGGGGTCAATTTTGAATCAAGTCAGAAAAAATGATGCTCGGTTCATAAAACTGCATGTAGGACTCCCCCCTAGAAATGATGCTAATTAATACAGTGTCTACCCGCACGAAAACGAAGTAGATACTCCAGCGCAGTAGACTATTGCAATCATACTACAAACATGCTTCAAATCTGCTTCGATGTGGGAGCTAATTAGCATATTTGAAACATGCTTCTATCATGCTGCTAATCTACTGCATTAATGCTCCTCCTCTGTACAACACTATGTAATTTTTGAAGTAGAATTGCAGTAGGCTATACTGCATTTCTACTGCAAATATGCTCCACACCACTACTGCGTTAATGCTTCTTTGCTACTTCGATACTACTGCATTTTCTTGCGGGTAACTTCTCATTGCAGCATGCACACAATGGAGTACTTTGAGTCGTCTCCAGAGTCTGCAGCCTCTGTGGACAGTCGCAGCAGCAGTAGTGTCAGCGGCAGTAGTCACGGCAGCGCCAGCGAGGAGAGCGTCACACAGCTGCTGGATGACACTTCAGCTGACTTGATGAGGAATGGCGGAGAAACTCAGGTGATTTGTGTGCACACATCTCTCTCTCTCTCTCACACACACAAACACACACACACCTGGTTTTGAGAACGGGTAATTTAAATGTACACATGCAGGAATACATTCCTGCATATTACCATATTTAATAGTTTTGACTTTTTGGGAAATTTTGTGGCTGGACCTATGTTAAGAAATTTGTAAGGGCTCCATGAAATCAAAAATGAGTGAATGACTTGTAAACATGCACCACAAACTGATGTGACAGTCTTGAATTCAATATATAATATGTACAAAATTGTTTTAGCAAATTTGGATTTTATAACAGTCTTATCAGAAAGTGTGCTTTATTTTTAATTTTAATAAATATAAAATTGTATTTTACACTCTAACATCAGCATGGGAATGCCATGTTGTATTTTTTCTACAGCCTATTAATTGCTTTTGTTATTCTTTTTTGTATATATTTCAGAGTCTTGCATCTGATGTGATGTATGAGATTTTGGATGAGATCTCTCTCGGACTCTGCTTTGAGATGCACAGGGCTTGCAAGATTGGAACCTTCTTACTGGATGCCACTGATGAAGAGTGTGTATACCGAACAAACTGAATATGTTCTGCATATAGTGAATATTTTTATATTGTATAAATTTTAAGAATTCAGGGTAGTGCATAGTGCACATTTTTGATCATTGTACTTTACTGTTTATATAACTGAAGAATTTATTTTCTAAAAAGTCCAGATGAAATGTTCAATAAACTGTAATTTTTTTGCCATTCATCTCAAATACATCAGTTGTACCCAAAAAGTTATACAGATGGTCAGCTTTTTTCTTTCCCAAAACAGTCCCTGAATCCAAACCAAGTTAATTTTGAATACTGTTATGGAAGTTTTAAAACTAACACAAATTAAGGTAAAAAAAAATCAAATTTAATGAGAAATGATGGATTATTAACTTTTGATATCCATATTTTTACAGGAGTCAGAAAGCATATGATATTGTAGATGAGAGAGGTCTGGATGTGTTTGGTCAAGTGCCTTCAAAGAAACAGTTTGAGTGCGTTTGTCCAAATTGCACTAGGAACATGGCTGCTTCTAGGTTTGCCCCGCATTTAGAGAAATGTATGGGAATGGGGAGAAACAGCTCCAGGATTGCTAGTAGACGGTATGTACCACAGGGTGAAGTCTCCCATCCTTATTCCTTTATTAGGGATGTGAGAGTTTCTGTTCATTATAAAGATAGTCTGAAAATATTTGAAAATAATCTGAAAATAATCTGAAGATATTTGAAGCACAGGGAATAATATACCACAGCATTATTAAACATTTATAATCTCCTCTCTGAATCATATTTGATTGAGCTTTCTGACTTAAAAGAAGAACAGAAAGTTGTTTTTGGATCAGTCAAAGATATGCTCCCTTTGAAGCCTATTTTTTAATCTATAAAACTTTTTTTGATACTTTCCAAGTTGCTAATTTATTGGTGTTCAAGAGGTTTAGGATGTGGTGAAAGTGCCCCTTTTTTCTTATTAATTATATTTGGTCTTTTGATATAAAGAGATGAAAAAATAACAGGGTTACTGTACATACTGCGTACTGTAGTATGACCATACTGTGAAATTCAACTTTTTCAGGATCGCCAACACAGGCAAAGGTTGTGATGATGATGGGGAGGATGATATCTTAGATGATGACAACGACAATGATTGGAGTTACCAGACAGACAGAAAAAGTAAAAAATAATCCATGTGTTTAACACCCCATTCCCAGAGATTAGATCGATTTACTTTAGATCGACCGAACTCCCTGGGGATTCACGCTAGATAGCTGTCAGCCGAGCGGGCACCAAAGTTAATTACCCCCTTATAGCTTGTAGTAGGTGGGACGGACATTTAAGCCGAATTATCTGACAGTAATCTAGTGAGACTCCCCGCGGGGATAGATCGATCTAAAAGCTCTGGGAATACGCCCTAAGTTTATGCAGATTAGAAAATCCAGTTGAGATATTGTTTACACAGTTTTGGATACATCTCTAGTAGCAGATAATTATATAATTACTTTGTGATTTTTTTCATCTGGTGCCCCTTGTTTATCCAATGTTTCCAGCCAAGTAACCATTTTTTCACCAGTTAAATGTTGCATTTAATATGAAATGTACAAAAATCTTTAAAAAATAATATATTAGTCACATTTTATTAGCTAGTTTTATTATGTGACTATTTTCTTAGAAAATATTTATCAGGTTCTAGTCTAGATAGGTCTTATTTCTGAAAGATGGAAGATGCAGGCAATGTGTTTGAAATAATTTGTTAAATTTTTAGTTCATCATTTTTGAATTTCAGTAAAGAAGCTAAGGAAAGAAAAAAGAGGGGATTCCCCAAGAAGAAGCAGAATACACAAGTATAAAAATGGTAATTTTATTTCTTTTCTTTAATTGGAAAAAATATAATATTACTGGCACATTCCCTGATTAGAGGTGTGTGGTACATAACCAATATCTATTTAGTTTGACAACTCTACATGTTCTCTCTCTACACACTTAAATTCAAAGTTCTTACTTTGCCTAGAATTGATGATAGTGGCTAAACTAAAGATGAGGCACCACCCTTCTCCTTGGCAACTATTCCTTATCCAGGGAGAGTTGTGAAAACTAGTCCTGTTGTTAATGGCAGACTGAACAGGTGGGACTGGTGCCCTCATTATTTAATTATTAAAGGTGGTCCTCATTGTTATGAAAAAAATGCTGGCTTTCTGAATATGATATGAGGTTGCTCTTGGCATGGTGATGGTGGTGGTTGTTCAGTAACTTTGGTAACAAAAAATATTTTTTCTGTCATCCATTCCACATGTGATTTGCAGCCCAATGTCCACATTCTTTTTAATTTTGGATCTTTGCTCCTCAAAACTTACTCTTTCAGTGGAACTGAAGATTGCTGAACCCACGTAAAGATTTCTTTTCCAAGCAGTTTTAGTAGGCTAATTGTCAGCTTGTTTCTAAAACAGTCAGTCCTGCACAGATGGATATTCACACTATTTATTATTATTGGTATAAATTACTCCAATTATTCCAGGTGATATTCCAAGTGTTGGCAGTGCAGTGTCAGAAAGTTCAGGACTTACCCCTGCATATGAAGTGATGACCCTGGGTAAGTGATATATAGTTAGGTAAAGGACTCTTTGGACACAGGGACAGATTGTTCTATCTTTAAGAATAATAAACTGGACTTCCATTTACTAGCTTTGTTAATATGTATATTACCAGAAATCATGAAAATTTGTCATTTTTCCAGAGGAAAGAAAGCAGCTGCTACTTTCAGTAAGTAAAAACTTGATTAAAATATTTCTCTTTGAAGATCTTACAAGTTATCTTTGGGATTGCACTGTCAAATATAATGTTGCTAATTTCTTTAAGTAATTGACTTTGGCTCAGGAATATGACCACTGTTAAAATATTATTTTGTCATATGATGATTGATTGAAGACAAAGTTGACTTAAAAGGACATAAATTTTTTGCTAATGTGAGTCCTTTGATGTTAGGGTAGCACATAAGATTAATGATAATTTTATGAAAAAAAAAAGATGATCTTCTTACTTTGTAGTCTTAAGTTCCAAGCTCTGATAAGTTAATATAATACCTTTCAAATGAGATAAGACAGTAATATTTAACACACTTGGAAACTTTCATTTGCTGAAATATGTGTTGTTTTTATTATCAGCAGCTTGTGAATTGAAATTATTGCCATTTTCCAGACTTGTGGTGTGATCTCAGAACACACAAGAAAAATGTGTACTAAGTAAGTATGCCAAAATTATAAGGATTATTTGATGTCAGATTCAGTAAATGCACCGTTCTTTAAGTCTATCTCTGTACACTGTCAATTGAAGATTCCTGTCAATGCGCTGACATTGCATCTTCTGGAAACATGACAAAGGATGTTTCAACAACCTGAAGTGTGTAACTGAGATAGTTAAAATAATATAATTTTAGACTTTGTCACCAGATATCAGCTCTGAGCATTCTTTACACTGTGCCTAATTTCAGATCCTTACGATGTCCTCAGCACACAGATGAACAAAGACAAATGGTCAGAAGCCAGCTTCTAGGACACACGTATGTAGAAAGTTCTCAGTAACTCTCCTGTCTCAGTTACCCTTAGCTTCGTCAGATGTGTGTACACTCTTTATTTTCATATCTTCATGTATGTATGTTAATTAGACTGGCAGTTGGCGACAAGTCTGATTGAATCATTACTATTAGGCCTAACATTTGTGACTGGAGTGATGGACTTCAATAAATTAGAATACCACTGAGGTTCAGACTTGACAAACGAGCAAGTTGGGAATTTGACAGGGGAAGAAAATGACCTGTGTGAGAGCAGAAGCCTGTGCTAGTCTGGGGTCTGGGTCTTCTGTCTTTCACAAATGGAATGGGAATTGTTCAATAGTAATAGTGGAGGTTTCTTGTGGGATTTGTAATACATACTGACAAAGAAAAAAACAAAACAAAACAAACAAACAAAAAAAAATTGCAATCAATGTGTCCAATTTTCTTGCAATTTATAATTTTTAAAATTTTGGGTCAAATGTTATATCTTTAATGCACATGTTGAGGACATTCATTGTATTTTGAAGAATTCTTATCTTAGATTTATGAGGTTCTTTTTAAGAAATATGTTGGAAATGCATTTTCTGTTTAGATCAGTGTGTTTTGATAGTGGCCAAATCTTTGGCTGTCAGAGTGAATAATGTTATTCTTGATCACTGAACACCAATATACTGATTATTGAAGATATTACTTGAAAATATTGGATTTGAAAATATGGTTATGGGATTTTTGTTTGCATCTCATGGATAAATACCTTATTTGTTTCAGGTCTTTCCCAGAGACAGATGATGTACAAATTGATATAGATGGTTTTGAAGACACTGACCTTCTTAGGGAACACTTACAGTGGGAGGCAGTCTCCAACCCCTCTCCAGCTGACTCCACTTCTACTACAAACAGTGAGTGCCTCTTATTGCTACATGCACTGTCACATCTAACACAATGTCACATCCAATACAATGTTGTATCTAATACATTGTCACATCTAACACAATGTCACATCCAATACAATGTTGTATCTAATACATTGTCACATCTAACACATTGTCACATCCAATACAATGTTGTATCTAATACATTGTCACATCTAACACATTGTCACATCCAATACAATGTTGTATCTAATACATTGTCACATCTAACACATTGTCACATCCAATACAATGTTGTATCTAATACATTGTCACATTTAACACATTGGCACATCTAACACAGTCACATCCAATACAATGTTGTATCTAATACATTGTCACATTTAACACATTGGCACATCTAACGCAGTCACATCCAACACATTGTTGTATCTAATACATTGTCACACCTAACACATTGGCAAGCTTAAATACCCCCAAAAGGATAGTATTTCATATTTGTTTTGGCTGAAATAGCACTCAGAATTATTGAGATATCATTTACAAAAATTTTAGTTTTCATCCTATCAACAGGCATATTGTGGTCCATATAAAAGCACCAAAAAACCATAAAACAGTAAAAAATATCAAATTTTGAAATTTTTATTGATTTTCATTTATCACCAAGGTACCTGCAGTCCCAAATCTTTGAATACACATGTTGCGTTCTATTACCAACAGTTGTATAATGTTATTTTTATAGGCAACGGCAGTAGAAAACAGAGAAAACATGGAGGCAGAAGGAAGAAGCCAGGCAGATCCAAGTCTTCAGCCAACACTGGGACACCTAGTAGTGTGTACGAGTTCATGTGATACTTGTTATATTCCATACCATAATACTGACATAGTGACATTGACATAAAGGATTAACCGAGTCTGCCCTAAATCAGGAAACCCAAGCAGAATATGTGTATCTGTGTAAACCACTGTGCAATGTTTTATGCTTCAGTGCTGGAGTTAACAGGCGGGGGACAGTTTTCACAAACAAAATTTTGGACTGACAGTTAGTCTCAACTTTTCAGCAATTTTTTTTTTTTTTTTTTGTAAATTCAGGATAAATGGTTAGTTAAAAGTCCACTATAATAAAGTCATTATTTGCAACTATTATCTTTTAAAGCATTAACCATTTAATTCTGGTTATAAAACTACCATAAATGTGGACTATTAATTGTATACATTAGTTTGACTTTAGACAAAACTTTTTGGTCGAAAGTCCTTTTGTGGAACCTGTTATAATTTTTTGTTTGGACTTAAAGAGGTTCACTTTAATGTTAGATTACAAGTTGGATCAAACTTCTACGTGTCACAACCACATAATTTAGAGACACCCTTGTTTTCTTTAGAAATTTAGGTTGTTTACTATCAAATATGATGTTATTATAATACTTCTTTGCATTCTTAACAGCAGAGCTGATGACTAGAATGAAAACAAACTTGATGCAGAAAATTTTTCAAAGTTGCATAGATAAAACTATTCTGTGCAAATTCACAAAGGTGCTAGAATGACAGGGATATCAGTTGTATGGGGCGTTAATAGTTGAAAAATTGTGATGCCTTGGGAATTGAATAAAACGTTTAGTTTGCAGTGCATAATGTGCATGTATATATATATGGATATGTTATATGGAAACATGGATTGAGAAAGAGGTGTCCACTTTCCAATTTTGGTGTTTCATAAGTTTTCTGCTACAAGGAAAATGATGTTTTATCGCATGCTAATTCATGATATTGGTCCTGGGGTATATGTTTGTGAAATTTCAAAGGAGCTCAGTGCAAAAAAAAAAAAAAATTACATTTAAAAGTTGAAAGATGAAAAAGTGCTAAATAAACAGCCTGAATGTTAATACATTGATATGAGAAATGCTGTTACGGATACATTTGTTTTGAATAAAAGAAAAAAATAAAGAAAGAAGAGCACAACAATGTGATGAGGGGAGAGAAAGGAGTCCTGCTTAGCCTGTCAGCAATCTGAAGAATAGAAATGGGAATTGAGGAGAACTGGTTTATGATTTGGTTGGGGGGGGGGTGCAGAATTATGCAACTTGACCTTTGATAATTAAAAGTACAAGTACCTGTAGTGCACAAAAAATGGAATTTTCTTCTGATATGAAGTAATTAAACCGATTTTCTTGTAAGATATTTCTGCCTGCCCTTACAAAATGAAAAGGCCCTTCCATATAAAACCATACTGATTCTAAATAAGAAGAACCGAGATCCAACCCAGCGGGCACTCAACGTTGATTCAACATTGAGGATAGGTTGAGATGATGTTGATCCATCAATATTGATAGATCAACAAGATCTCAACATTGAATCAACCTTTTCTTGTCAACCAATTGTCAATGTTGATAGATCAACAGGGTCTCAACATTGATTTAACCTTTCTTTGTCAATCAATTTTCAATGTTGATAGATCAACAGGATTTCAACATTAAATCAACCTTTTCTTGTCAACCAATTGTCAATGTTGATAGATCAACAGGGTCTCAACATTGATTTTACCTTTCTTTGTCAATCAGTTTTCAATGTTGATAGATCAACAGGATTTCAACATTGAATCAACCTGTGTTTGTAAACCCTTTGTCAATGTTGACATATCAACTGGATCTCAGCACTGGGCCAACCTTAACTTTATAACCTTAATCATAACCTTGATAATAGTTTTAAATGATTATCTCACTAGAGAGGTATGCATAGAGGTAATTACCCTTCATAAAACGCTTGTTTTACCCCTTTTTCATTAAAATTAATTTTGTGAAAAAAGCGGTCGTCAGTTTTTTTTTAAACTTTCCACAGGTTATCTTTAAGAAAAAGAAAAAAACATAGGGTCACCAGCCTTACTTTATGGCAAATTGACAAAATTTTACTCAAGGTTGAAGAAAAAGCTTGAAAAAGCCAAAAAATGCCTGTTTTTCTGGAAATTTAAGTTAGCTGTGAGAAAAAAATTAGACTGGTGACCCTTTGTTTTTGTATTCTTAAAATTATCTTAACTACCTGATGTGACGTTATAATTATTTTAGTAAAGCTAATTTGTTGTTTAATTTTTATGAGGAATTACCGTTTGTGCCTGCATACTTGTATAATGTAAATGAAGTGCGGGACTGTTATTAAGTGCGAGACTCCGGATAATATGAACTGATGCAACACGTGAGTGTGGACAGTGTGTAACACTTTTACAGTACAAAAACTACACTTTATTAACAGTACTTTGTGAGGCCACACTATCAGGAGGATCGTTCAACAGATAAGGACATGGAAAACGGTGACATTGCGTCTTCAAAACTCCACACTATCAGGAGGATCGTTCAACAGATAAGGACATGGAAAACGGTGACATTGCGTTTCAAAACCCCACACTATCAGGAGGAACGTTTAACAGAAAAGGACTCGTAAAACTGTGACATTGCGTCTTCAAAACTTAACTGTCTACGAATCTGTTAGAATTTAACTGTATTTGACAAATGTTAAAGTTTATGCAACATGATAGTATTACATGTAGTTAGTTTATGTAGTGTATGTTCATTGTTTGTAATATATTATATTCATAGTTAAGTTAGTTGTTGTTTGTGTTTTTTATGTTCGGGCTGTTTTGGTCCGTAACACTGAGCATCAAACTGGAAAGTTTAAAACGAGTCAGACGACCCATAGGTGGATACAGGGGCCTGCCCCGGGGTCTGGACCCCCCCCTCCTCTTCCGAAATTACCTTTTTTTGTAGGTAATTTTCCTAATTTCCCCCCCTTTTCAGATCTGAGTCTTTTTATTTCAAGAAATGCTTGATATCTTGGAGAACACCTTCAGCCATCAGGCAAATTTCAATCAAATATCCTGATAGCCTAATTGATATATCAACGTTAATTCAATTTTCAAATTCAACTTTATTTCAACATTGATTTAACATTGAGGTATCAATGTTGATTCAACATTGATACCTCAAGGTTGTTTCAACCTTGATGGTTCAAGGTTGATTCAACCTTGATGGTTCAACGTTGAGTCAACTTTCATAGTCAACGTCATATCAACATAGTTTCAATGTTGACTGTCAACGTTGATTCAACATTGATACCTCAAGTTTGATTCAACCTTGATGGTTCAACGTTGATTCAACTTTCATAGTCAACGTCATATCAACATAGTTTCAACGTTGACTGTCAACGTTGATTCAACAATGAGACCTCAAGGTTGATTCAACCTTGATGGTTCAACGTTGAGTCAACTTTCATAGTCAACGTCATATCAACATAGTTTCAACGTTGACCGTCAACGTTGATTCAACATTGATACCTCAAGGTTGATTCAACCTTGATGGTTCAACGTTGAGTCAACTTTCATAGTCAACGTCATATCAACATAGTTTCAACATTGACCGTCACCGTTGATTCAACATTGATACCTCAAGGTTGATTCAACCTTGATGGTTCAACGTTGAGTCAACTTTCATAGTCAACGTCATATCAACATAGTTTCAACGTTGACCATCAACGTTGATTCAACATTGATTCAATGTTGATTTGCCCGCTGGGAAGAAGAAAACAAGTTGGAACAAATTAACTGAACATTTTATTGTCGCTGCCGTAGATTCGAGTGCCGTTTAGAAAGTAACACATTTACACACACTAGGAGGGCAGACCCCTCTAGAGCAGTTGCTGGTGCAGTACGCGTCCGCAGCGGCGTTCCCGAAGAAAGCGCCGATGGCTTTACATATCATTACGCTGCTGCCTCCATTCCCGCCATTTCCGGTGCCTGTAGATGGCGCTGCTGTGTTGCCTGTCCCTGTACCACCTCCACCTGTAATTTAGACTCGCGTATATGTACAATATATGTATTTATAAACATACATTTAATGAAATAACAAGCTGTGGCGCAATGGTTTAAACTAAGATAAATGCGCCAGGTTATAAGTCAAAAACCATACAGATATACGTGCATTAACCTTACCCTTTGTCAAACGCAGGCAGCATGTTTGTTTTTAAATTTTAAAATGGTAATGTTCTTAAAATATTACGACACCGCAAAAATATGTCAAATAATAAAATGATATAAGACACGTACCGACTGCAATGTCGGCGCAGTTGACGTATTGCTCCCTGGGGATGGTATCTCCTACACTACCTGTTCACATGAAAATGTGGACAATTTTAACAAATTGTGAAAATTTAATGGCAGACTTTGTGTTAGGTGTAACAGTTTCTGCATATATAGCATTGTGTGGGCTATAACAATTATAATATAATAATATTGTGGTAGGTGTGTATGTTTCATTGAATCATTTTGATGGGTGTACAGACGTTTGAACCGAGGTTGGACGACTATTTCTACCACTTCAAAGAGAAAGAGAGAGAGAGAGAAGGGGGTTGCTTCAATGCACTCCCCCCTTTCCTTATTAACAATATCAATACAGCCATCACCATCTATTTCAAATTTGCTTCCTGGGCGCGTTTGAAGACAGTGTCTCGGTTGAAAATAGTATCCGTGTGTTGGAGTTAATTGTTAAGCTTACCTGTATCATATAACCACTGTAAAACGCACTGTGAGCAGCTCAGACCATCAGGTAAAATGTACTTCATCACGTACTTTCCAGAGCCGTGGTTTAACAAGGTTTTGGTGCCAGAGCCATCGGCATTCTAGAAATCGTTGAAACTCACAGTTTTGACAATATTGGAATTAACTTTTAAGATATTAGTATCTCAAACATATGCAGCATATATATTTACTAGTCAAATGACTAGCAATACAAAGATTAGTGAAATGTTTGTTTTGAATTAAAACCATAAGAAGGAAGATAGCAACAGAACGCACTCACCCTCAGGACATATTTGTCCAAGCAGTCTTGGGTTACAGGGACCTTGGGGTTATTGTTGGGGCATAAGCGAAACTCCATCCATCCTTTCTGACCATGGGTAATGTCCACGACGATATCTATAGTCTCGCCAACGCCATAACTTCGGACAATGGTCCCCGTTGCATATTTCCCTCCAGCTTCGTGATCGCGCACCCCCTGATAGGGGTCGCCACATACCCCACATTGGCCATTGCTTCCGTACCACTGGGCCTGGAAGAAATTGTGCTTATCATACTAAATTGCAACCCGACTTGGCGTCCAATTAACACCGACTGTTTGCAGAGGCGTTTTGTTACTTTTGTTTTATTATGAGAACATTATACAGTAACAATAAGCACATTAGAGAAAACCAAAATAATATAAATATATGATAATAGACAATAATTCATACAGAATGGGAAATTAGTAAAATTCCACTTTTTATCGTAATCAACATGTAGTTTTTTATATATATTTATTAACTGTAGGTCATACTAGTATATCTCACAAAACAATTGATATGTATGCCTATAACAATAAACAATATAGCAATAGGAAAAAAGAAAAATTGTCAAAACAGTTATATTTATGGGGCATATATATGTACCTTTAGTCCGCCGCAGTTAAGTCGGTCGTCCGCATTATTGACGGGCGTGTGGAACCCAAACCTCCAGGCAGAGTTTCTTGACGGTGGCTCTATGAGACGGCCCTGCCCATTGGTCAGACCCACGTAACAGCTGACCAGAAGTAACGAGAAACAGACCAAAAACTGAAACATCTTTAAAGTGGTTTCCGATGGCCGTTGGATTTTGCGTGTGTCTCTGTTTGGGTCAAGCAATGTAGGACAATCGGATTACAGTTATCGGCCTCATGTCAGTGTTCGGGGGACACTTGTGGCAGTTCCCACAGGCAGCTGCGCAAGCCGTTTTCATATATATATATATATATATGTATATATATACAGGTGCTCCCGTTCAACACACGAGTAGATGGCATGAAATCTTCGTGAGTATTCATGGCCACGTTCAATAAAGGGGAGACAGCGCCGGAAATAATGACAGGTGAAAAACCGTATAAAAGATTCCATAGAGCAATTGATCGGCAATTTACGATTTTTGCTTTTAGAACACAGTGAAACCGAAAAAAATCTGAAAGACATACTAAGAGGATAAAAAGGGGGCAAAAGAAACAACGTTTTAATTTAGTTAATAATAAATCACAGGGTTAGTGGCATGTTTAATTAAAGCCATAAGTACTAGTAAGTGCAAAGGCTGAAGATAAAAATGTAGCACGCTAAGGACATCTTTGTCCAAGCAATCATGGGTCACAGAGACCTTGTGGATATTGTTAATCGGCCTCAAGTCAATTTTCATGTGGCACTTGTACTCCCACCTACTGGCAATGCAAGTAATTAATAAAACGAATTACCCTTTTTTATCTTTAAAAATACCTTTGTAAAATACGTTTGATTTCAATAGCTATGTAAGACAGTATATCATGGGACTCATGGGGCTGAGAAATCGAAACTCAACCACAACGCCATTGCGCATAGCATCTCAGCAGTCACAATCACTAGCTGCCTTCACGGCAAGCTGACACGGATTCCATATTCAAGTCATTGGACGATCTTCTCATTAAACATTCTCGCTTGACTTGTTACCATCTAAGCTTGTTACCTTTTAATTTCACTGAACATATTGATCTAGAATGAATAAATAATCTGAAACCAACATAAAGTTATAGTCCTAGTCAGTAATTCAAGTCATTTCTCTCAGCTGACAGGCCCTGTAAATACATTAATCTTGTTTTAGTTTATTAAAAAGTCTACAACATATCTTTGAGGTTCTCTATTATTTTCAAGGTCCGTTCAGACAGGAATTATTTCAGATTGGATATAGACTCAGTTGTCGTCAACATGAATATATCTTTCTAAGCATAAGTTGAAGAGTTCACCTGTAAAGAAACAAGGCAAAATTCGGGTCGAGTTTTTAAATTAAGCAGTGTTTTTTTAATTTTGTGAAGTCTTTCATCTGTTGCGTTAAGTCAAAACAAAAATAAAAGACAATGTATTGTCTGAATGCCAACATATCACGTCACGCCTCTGAAAACTGCACATATCATTTTACAACTACAGAGACATACAAGTAAGTTCTCAGCTGAAATCTGTTCACGCTAACGTTTTCTTTTAATAGCATAAAGATTAAAAAAGAAATGGTTAAGGTTATCAGCTCTGTATCAACATACAACATCACTTCTTAAGAAAACATTTTTCTTCTCAGCTGCACGACACTGCACTGTCGTTCGTCTTATTTCATGGAGACCATGCAAACCGAGTGCTTCACAAGCACGGTAAATTACCTGACATACTGGTGACGTACTAATTTGTTACTGCTGACAGTGCCTGTGACGTCCTGTCGCTACCATTGTTATACAACCTCTAAGGCCTTGATTTAAAGAAAATAATAAAGTATGGAACTCTTTTAAGGATCCAAATATACTAAAAATTTTGGTGTTTGAATAAATAAGTGAACAACAATCAACTTTAAATTAAAGTAAAAAAAAATACTGGATTATTGAAAAAGTTATTTCGTTGAGCAGGATCCTATTTTCTCTTTTCTTATTTTCAAACGCCCCTGATGTTTTATTCGTGCACTTGAACACAATTAGTAACCCTTAAAAGATAGCTTCCACCCTGCCTCTTCCTCACCATATCCTGTCATCCAATTTTCTGTGCTTGTTGCCATTTGTTAAATTCTTTATATCCGGTTACAGTTATACCTTTATATCTTTGTTAAATAACTTTGTAACAAGGTTGAGATGTCAACATTTGCCTCCCAAGGAAATGAAGTCAAATACATGTACCAGATCCGAAATACATTTAGATAATTTATTCCTACTACTTCCATGTTTTTCCTGCGCCCCGCCTCATCCGCTATAGATTATTCAAGTAAATAAATTGAATGAATGCTTGATAGATAAAGAAGTGAACGAATGAACAAATGTATAAATAGATGCAGAAATCATAGAATATATTAACGTAAATCAAAGTAAAAAAAGAAACGTAAATTAAAGTAAAAAAAAAAAAAGAGATGAGAAACAGAAAAAATAGATCGATGGATAAGGGGAAAAATACCAAAAGAAAAAAATGAGGGCGCGACTGATTACGGCACACACAGTACTGTAACAAATAACAGTTCCATGCTCGTGTTGTTGCAGCACCGGCTGAACCCAGAGTCTCACGAAGAATGACTTGCACTATTTTGTCACCGTTCTGATCAAAGGGTACAAGGCATCCTTCTATCCATCTCTACGTCTTTCATCTTCCTGCAAGATGGCCTCCAACATGCGAGCTGTATTCACCGTAGCACCTGTGATGGTCTGGCCATTTTGACTTATGGCGAGGAAACGCGCGGAACATTATGGCATTGAAGTTATGTGTTTTAACAACTTCAATTGCTGTTTTCAAGATTAATGAGAATTGGAATTAGATATCAAGACGTCAGCTTAAAGTACTGTACATATGCACTTGATATACTAGAAGGAGAGTAGGGTGATGGTGTGATATTTCAATTTGAAATATATAAGAGGTGGATAAAAAATGTACAGACTCTAATTATTTACTTATCAAAATTCATCAATTGCAATTTTATGAAATCTACTCTGTGTCTTTTACTTCCACTGTAACCTTAATTAATTAATTAAATAATACTGTAATAAACAGAGAACGGTATGCAGCTTTGCAGCAGATGACATATAAATCATTCTTTATTTTTTTTATAAAAAAGATTACAGGTAGAACCCAGGAAGCTTAAGGGTGGCCTTGGGTTTTGGCATCGTAATTTTTAAAATTATTAATAGAACTGATCCTCACAAGGTTTCACAAAGGTTATCAAACCCAACAGTGTAGCATTATCTACATGCAGCAAAAAATTTAAAACCACTGATGAATAACAGAGGAATTTTAGTATTTATAAGTTAAGGGTCATCTTTATCCACCAGAAGACTGCATTGTTTAAGATACCCATAACTTTAATTTGGAATAGTATAATTTTGATTTCAAAGAATTCACCGATCTCAACGGAAGTTCGCCAGCATTCCAATTTATGTACACTGGCTTAATTAGTCTTGTATTGTCTCAACATTGCATCAAACACATTGTCACAAATATGAAATAAAATAAATGGTAAAACATATTATTAAAATGAATATTGACGACAACAACAAAAAGCCTTCTCCATCATTATGTCTTAAAGTGCAGTCAATGTACGGTACAGTGGAAAATCAAATCCATTTCTTTACATTTGACAGTTGGCCGTGCGTGCCGCACAATTGGTGAAAAGTTATAATGTTCTTATGTTTTTCGACATCCAATATCGTCTGATAGTGACGGCTATTTTTAACCTACAGGTCAGGCTACGGCAACCTTTCCATAGCTGCACGGGTTAAGTGCAATCCAGAATATTTCATACATTTTTTTACATCTCCAGTTGCCGACCCGCTTTCTACGTGTTACAGTTTTGGGGAAATTCACGACGAACCATACAGTTGATTTCGGCCCCGCCCTTTCCCAATCCCTGCTACGACTTAAAAATTAATGAATTAAGCCGATCTCAGTGCTTACCTCAAACTTGCGTTAATACAATAAAGCTTTGACGTTATAGTTCAATAATGAAATGTACATCAGTGACTTTGGGGACATAGTGTTTCTTGGTGTCTCATACTTATCCTGAATCGAAATGAATCTAATTTCGCTTATATACAGTATTGGTTACACTCCTTTGACCTTAGACATTTAGTAAAACCTGGCCCCTGTTTAAAAAAAAAACTTAATTCAGGTTCCCTGGCTAAGGATGTGCGCATGTGTCCATGAGATTGCTGTATCACTTTTCCTGATAGGGTAAGATGTGTGCATGTGACCATGTAACGTTGGTAACAAAGATCATAGCCAGGGCACCTGACTTAAGTTTTGACTTTGTGTGTGTGTGTGTGTGTGTGTGTCTGTGTATGTGTGTGTGTGTGTGTGTGAAACTGGGGCCAGAACACTCGGACCGCTCCTGGTCAAGCATTTCGTGACGTATGCAAACAGACGTGGAGCCGTGCCTTATCATTTATGCGGTATTATCAACAAAACAATTAGAAATTATGAATCTAGGCACGCGGAAAGAGAGGGTCTCACTGCAGACGCGTCGGTGCATACTGATCAGCGCCTTATTAAAATTCGCAATACGCGTGCTCGTCATCTGATTAAGACTCTTCATACACCTTCCTTAATACAAACGGCGTCCGCAACATATCTGATGACAATGGCAATATTATACTGTCACACTGGGATCACCCTCGTCGACGAGATGTGCCCTCGAAGACGCTGTCTCCAGTACGCTGTCTCTATAGGAACAAGACTTAATGTTTGCTTAGGATTTTAATGAAAGGTGTCTTTATATTAAACAGTTTAGTATAGCACAAAATTTGGGTTTGTAGATTTAGATATGAAATAGTATCACCTTCAGATAAGAGCTTGTGAAAATGATTTAAACCAACATCTTACAAGAACGTTTAGTGGCCGTCAAATAAAAGAAATTGTAGAAAGCTTTAACATGCATTCTGTAAAATGATTTGCTTTTTTCTGTGCATGGAATAAGATTAAATTCACATGATTGACACCTTTGTAATAATAACTTGTTATTTTCTTTATCTCTCTCTTTATATACTTTTTACTTGTCTTTTGTTCTCCATAGAAATACTCGCACTAAATCATGAAACACAGAGATAAATGTGACTTTATGTTATTCCTGGTGAAAGCACAGAACAAAGGAGATGACGGGGTAAAAACTGAAGACGTTATATTTTGCCTCCAACCACCCCTCTAAAAAATAAATAAATAAATAAATAAATAAATAAAAATAAAAAAGCGAATCTTATGAAACATGTTTCAGTGCGCCTCTGCTTGGGACAGCAGTATAAATAATGTTGTCTTTGTAGACATTTTCAACAAAACCCTTTATTCTACCACGAAACATTGCTTCAACTAAAAATGAATGTAATAAAAAGGTATTTAATCCAAGAATGATTCCCTTTTCTTCTATTTTTTTTTTGTGTTTTATTCTCCTGCCCGTGCCATCAATTCCAGTGACTAATAAGACCGTAATAGGCGTGTGTTTCGTTGTCACCAGGAGTGTCCACGCTGGACAAGTTCATCTACCTGACCACATTACAATTGATTCAATTTGTTATCAAGGCTGGTCGCACTCGGCTCTACCAAAGAATATACATCAGATCCGACGCGTCGGTTATCTGGCCGACGGGCGATTAAAGCCAATTAAAATCAGGTGTTCCGCGTGTCATTTTACGTGGCACGCGACTGCGTTGTCATGTCCCTGTGTTAAATGGGGGCTGTTTGGCAATTAAGTGTTATTTGAAGAGGGGATTGTTTAGCGGTGTTGCTCGTGATGGTGTTGGTCACGGTAGTGGCGTTTTGTACCAGGGATCCCGAAAAATTGTTCCTTGAATGGCAATTCTGTCTCTTTGGCACAGCGGTGTACATGCGCGAGTACAAGCATTCTTGAAGGCTCACTCGCAGGTGTACGCACTTGTACGTGCACGCACATGCTCTCTGCATGCTGCTTGCGTACGTTTATGTATTTGACTAACAATACACACACAGAGAGAGAGAGAGAGAGAGAGAGAGAGAGCTTAATTTTTTAAAGCTTCCAGCACATTGTTTTTGTGCAGAAATATCGCTCCTATCCAGTCAGCATTGCAACACATTATTTTGATACATAAAACTTTAAACTTCCAACGTCATTAATTGGATAGCTATGATTACGCAAGCGTCTCCATTGTTTTAAACCAAAGGTTCATGCTGACTCAAGGTTAAAATGAAAGTTTTCTGTGTTTATTTCCATTAATTCTCCTTTTCGCTCTGTATTTGCGATCGTTATCATAAGACGCACTTTGAATTTCAAATACCTTTGTTTTCCAATTATTTAAACAGAAAATGTTGATGAGGATGATAAAGTTTCAGTTATGGTTAATTAATTAGACAATTTATTATTCAGTAATGATATACAGAAGTGTTTCCTAGTAAATGCTGCGATATCGCCCTTTCTTCTGACGAGTCTTTTATTAGATGGAGATAATATTACCTAATTGAGCCATACAAACATGCAGTTGAGGACGCCGCCAGTTAATGTGCTCGTTTCCATTCCTAATTCTACGACCAATCTAATAATAGGAAGCAAGAACAAGAAATAAAACTCCACGAAGGCAAAAAATGGGTTTGGTCAAAATCATCGAGCAGTTTGATTAATTCATTGGATTGCGCTACTGCCATTATCATTCAGCATCTTTCAGCGTCATCTTCCACATTTCCCCCTTTCCTCCAGAAATACAGAACGTGGTTTGGTATCATTCCTTGTAATTATACATTAAAAGAAGAGAATCAACTGCTAATTTGGGGGTGCATCATTTTTTTCTTAATGCATTTTTTATTTACTTTTCTTTTAATCAAATTATAAATTGGTATTGTGCACGAATAAATTATTAAAGATATTTTACGAAATGAATTATTGCTAACATAAATGAAATTTTAAGTCGAAAGATTGTTTTAAGAACAAAGGAGATGCTTACAGAATATTCCATTCTTCCATGCTATTTTATTTGCCCTAAAATATGCCTTGACTAAAAACGTTTGAATGAATCTGTCAAAGAGATAAATTTTGACTTAAGCAGAAGAATAAGCAAAAAAAAAAAAAAAAAATTATAAAAGCTGATTAAAAACAAAATGTATTCTTAACAATATCTTAAATTCCCAGCTCAAAGACAAAAAACAACGAACATGCATAAAATAAGGGCATAAAATTTATTCCCTCGGCCTTGCAATAATTTAGAACATTCCGATTGCAACGTGAATTCCAACGCAAGTTACGATGCACCCGTTGCACTCTTTTCAAATGTGTCTTTGAGTACAACTTCATGAACAAGAAGTCCACTTCAACGGTGACCAGGCAGCAATAGCACTTAGTTTTACAAGCCTTAAACGATATGTAATGAGCGCAACTATCTTGGCTTCAGCGTCCCTTGATGGAGGCCGGCGTTGCTGAAACAGAATCTCGATTGTTACTGTCCCGGGGGCTGATTGTCGCTAATGCACGCTGCTTGCGTGTGCCGAGTTAATTGCACCTTGGACAACCAGTTGCAGAGCGGACAGTACGATCATTAGACACTGCAAATCGTGTTCCAATCCATTAATGTCCGCTGTCGGCTTGGGTTAAGTGCCGGGGATAGTCCGTATTTGAGATAACGCCTTCATCAGAGGACAATTTACCCGACGGTGCTCCATTTAACGTAACAATTAAGTGCCAATGACAGAAGGGGGAGGGGGGGGGGGTCCAAGTGTCACGGAGTGCGTGCTTTGCTGGTGACAAAAATACTTCGGTGCAGTGAACCGCCTCCACGTAGGTATTTGGAGATTCAGTTTGCTGATTTATGGATTTTTTGACGCTTTCGAAAGTTGGATAGCTGTATAGTTATTTTTCATAAATGTCTGTATTATATTTGATTTTTAGAATTATCAAACCATCTGACCAATATTCGCCATCATCTTGATAAAAAATTTAATATTCATCATCATCTTGATAAAACTTTTACGCTATTCAGCTAGGCGCATGTTAGCACTCGTGAAAAAGGACTTTTCTAGTGATTCACCGAAGCCACACCTTCTTATGGCTATATATAAGACCTTAAAATGTGAAATATTTATCTATTGGTTTTGAAAGGAAGAAACAATTATTGCTATATCTATCGACGTTTTTGACGTTGTGGCGTTTTCCCCATCAAAATGTCTTCGTATTCTTTGTAATTGTCGTATCTTATTTAATTATCGTTGCAATTCATTTTGTGCATGGTGTTAAATCATCTTAAATAAATTATATATTTTTGACAAAAATGTAAACGCCTGTTCGTCTGTATAACCCCTAAAATCTCATTAAATAGGCCTACTGGTAAGCAAAGTAAAAAAGAAATCATTAGGGCATTATTGTATGTGTTAGTAAGGTGTCGCATGAAAATTTGGGACTAGCTGTTTCATTTTTATGATCATTTCCCCTTTGCGTCTTTTTGAAAGCAATCACAAGCACTAAGGGCCTGTAAAACAATGGCATATTGTAAAAGCAACATATTCATTTTCAAATAGATAAATAAACGTTGTCGCGCGTGTCTGTTACAGTCCGTTTGGTCCCTGTCACCCCTAATAACGGCACAATCTCATTCTTAAGGTTAATGTCCAAGATCAAAGAGGCATCGGCCTTGATAAATCGCCGGCCCGCGAGAACGACTTTTCTCGCGTGCAGTATGAAAACGTAGTTGACCCTGACCAATGATTGGCTCCCGACCTTGGTGACGTTACGCAAGGGTCACATCCGCGCCTTTTGATTGGTCCATTCGGCAGTTCTGTTCGTCGGGGCTATATCAGATGATACGTACAGTGTTAAGTGGATCACATAAAATTTGCATGCGTATCTTTTGATCCCTAGTCACTTATCTTTTAATCACCCGAGTGCTAAACGATCTCGTTAATTCAGTTCATTAGCACGGGGACTGGTATATAAGGCTGGGACTCAGACTGAAGGTAATAGTGAAACATTTGCGGCGAAGCACGACGGCGGATTTCATAATACTAGGAGAGGCATACCCTCACGTACTATGTCGGCACTTTTCTCAATAGACAGACTAGCGATCTCTTCGCAACGATTTCGATCTCAGAGTTTATCCTCCGATGGAAGCGAGGGGTCTCTAGAGAGCGAGCGGTACGACGGCTGTCGGAGCCCCACCTCCCTAAGTTCACGCTCCCAAACCCCGTTCTCGGACGCCAGGGGCTCACCTCCGCTGCAAAGGCCCGTAGGGTCTACCACATCCTCGTGCAGAAGTTTTTTCATAAGAGACATTCTACGACCGGACTTTGGGGCGAAGCGAGAGCAAAAGGCACAGTTCTACTCATATCCATCCTTCGTGAAACAGGAAGGCGGTTTGGACGGTATTTCCACGTCGCCGTTGAGGGAATCCGCCACTTCTCCTGACACGCGACTACCAGACACAGGGACTAAGACGCCTCAAGAAAATCTTTGGCCAGCTTGGGTTTTCTGCACGCGTTACTCCGATAGGCCATCAGCCGGTAAGTTTATAACAGAATAATGTTTATAATTGTTTGAGACATGAAAAGTACGGAAACCGAACGAAAAAAAAAATGGCGGAAAACTAGTTTTAAATTATAAGAACCGTAACTCGGTTTAAGTATTTGGCCAATGAAATAACGAACCGTGGGAACTTACATATGCAATCAAGAAATGTGTGATAATGTCTGAAACCGTGATTTGAATTTGATTCATTTAAAATAACTACTGTTATGATCCAAGAGTAAAAAGAATGCATGTGGTTGCGGAACACTTAAAATGTGCAAGTAAAGAGGCAAACAAGCAGGGAACAAAAACAATTTACGTCTATGTCTTTATATATGTTAGATATTTCTATAATGGATGTCTTGCATAATTTATTGTTATTAATTTCAACACGAAACATCAAGCAGAATAAGACGCGTTATTTGAACATGGCTTGTATTGTACTATTAGCGTTATATATCTATATTCCCTTGTTTTCTCACGGTTTGAAATGTCAGTAATCAAAATTTACCGTTTGTGCTTCATTCATTTTTATATCTGTATTTTTAAATCTATTATTTTAAATCTTTACTTTTTAACACTAAAGCACTGTAAGCAATAAAATATATCAACAAGATCAAGGACAGCCAAACCCAATTTATAAGCGCGTTAGATATGTGGGTTGCTCGAAAAGCGATCAAAATATTACCGAGCGGATTGTGAGATTTTCGTGAAAAAAATTTATGACCAGTCATTAAATATTTACGGCAACCCCGCTCACACACGGCCTGTCGCGCCTTCAATTACTGCCTAGGTTTTCTCGTTTAAAAACCATCAAACTACGTTTAAGTAGTTTCTGTTAAGTGAAAGTTGATGTCTCATTTAAGTCACAAACGTGATGCAGGGAATTCTCAAAGGTCCCTGACAAATTCTTTTTTATATTCAATATTTTTTTCATCTTAATTTTGACACCCAAAAAACTGTATTATTATTGTTCAAATATTATACATCTGTATGTCATTGATTTATACCGTTAATGCCACCAAGGGTGATAATCTTAAGTGAATGTTTAGCGGTAGATATTTAAAGTTAAATCCGTATGAAATAAAAAAATATTCATTGTATTTATGTCTGTTTTCATAGGCCCAAGGTCGAGAAAAATCCGAAAAACAAAAGACGCCGAAGCCGAAAAACGACCAAGAACAGCCTTCTCTACGGAACAATTGCAAAGACTGCGACAGGAGTTCGAAATCAATCGCTATCTGACGGAGCAGAGACGCCGACAACTATCGGAGGACTTAAACCTTAGCGAATCCCAAATCAAAATATGGTTCCAGAACAAGCGAGCCAAGCTGAAAAAGAGTATAGGGAAGAGGAATGGTCTGGCATTGCAACTGATGGCGCAGGGGCTTTATAACCATTCCACCATGCCCTTGGAATCAATGGAGTGAACGGAGAGATAATTATAGACAGGTCGAGTTACGTCATCATACCACTGTAGTATGACGTCACTATGCCGTGACAATTGATGCCAAGCTGTCATCGATGAATCAAGTAATTTAAGAACTATATTAACTTCAATTTTTGTTATCATTTCAGCATTTTTTAAAAATTATTATTACCCCTAAAACTAGCAATACGCCATGTTGGGTAAAAAAATAATTAGTCAATTTATTGTAAATATTTGAAAATATTACATATTTATACTTTATAAGTATTGTATATACATATTGGAACAAATATGACAGCGGCCTTTGTGAAAGGGGAAATATGACCTTCGCTGTCGTTTCGTTCTTTATAGCTTTCCTAAACCTAATTTGTTTAAAAGATAAGCTAACTTAATACAGTAACGCTCGAACATTTTAGGCAGAAAAAAGGGTGTTAATTGCCACATTAATTCTATTTAGGGGCAATCACTGACGTGACAGGTTACATCCTAGCCTTTTTTAAATGTCGTAAAAGTCGAAAAAGATTAGGTCTTGAGTGAAAGCTAAATGTTCACTGTGTTTCACATGAGTGCGCTACCGTTTTAGATTTCCGTCCATTAGATTGATATTAACTAGGCCTGAGCCATGTAACCCGTTGCCAACGTGTATAGTGAGTTTAGTGTTAGTTGCACCATTAACTTTTAACTTTTGCACCAGCAGTAGCAGTAATACTAGTATAACTTTGTGATGACCTTACATTAGTAGTAGCAGTGATAACAGTACTACCGGTGATAACAGTACTACACAGTTGAAATGCCATTGCCAGTAACAATGGTTGCACTTGCATTAACACCATCGGCAGCAGTAGCAGCATCGTTCATTAGAATAAGAGTTATAATTCCAATAATAGCACGACATTGAGTGTAGAGGAAACAGGTAAAGTAGAATTTAAACAGAATTTTATTTTGAAATTAGCGATTACAGTAACAGTTGCAATAACATTTGGAATACGTAGCACTTACTATGTACAGTCAATAGTAGCCTACGATAAAAAAAAATCAACCACCTCTTTCCACGAATTTTACTTGGCTCCCAAACAATGAAACACAATGACTCTCATTCTTACAATCAACTGAAGAATAAATATAAAATAGTAGCAGTGACAATTCTACAATCAAAACACATTTAGAGTCAATTATAACAGTTATTCCATGGTAGTGAAATGTAGTGTAGCAACACTAGCGCATGTAAGTAGTTTAGAGTTTGTATTTGTACCAGTTATGTTCTCATTCAGTGTCCGCCAGTGCCAATGTCCGTGTGCAATGCTTTATAGATATTACTTACTGTATTGACGCAACGGTTGCTGTAGAATTAGCAATAGCGATAGCTTAGCGGTAAATGCTCGTATTAGTTAAATAGACTTGTATTTAAAACGTACCTGAAATTGAAACTCAGATTCCCATGTTATTAGTTAACAGTATGTTAGGAATAGTGCCTGTTTGGGTGATTTAGATTGATTAGCGTGATAGTTGTAGTAGCTTAAATGAGATTATTATGAGATCGTGATTTTGTCGTGTACCTGAGGCAAAGTTTCCCATTTTGTGCATATATTTAAAAATGGTCCATTATTTCTTGTATAATATTCATCAAAGGACCCTGTATATACAAGATCTGTAAATAATGTATTACACACGTTTTTCTTTGTAAATAAAAAAAGATGTTATTTTGTGAAGAAAAAGGCGTTTTATTTGTTTTGGCTAAAATGATGTCTTTAAGCTTCTAACACAGAAATACGTGGAAGAAAAATTCAAATTTAAATTCAAAATACAGAGACAGTATACATGATTGCCATTGCCTTAAATGGTGGTATTTTCTGTTTAATTAATTAATGCCCAACGTTGGGTTGCGTTCGCGAAGTAAAAATGTAAGGAATGCATGTAATTGTTGACTCATCTTACGTCGAGTTAACAAAGCGGTCTTCATTTTCAGACTGGCACGTGGTGGCATTATACCTCTAGAAAACAAAGAAACAGTAACAATCGTCTGTTTCGTGTCTTTTTTTCTCTGATCTAAATCCTGTTTGTATAGCCATTTTATGATAAAAATGCGACGAAGATGATAACGTCAAAAATAAAAATAGACAAATGATTAAAAAATTTTTTTAACAAATTGTTAAGAGTATAAACGATCATAGATGAAAACACTTAACAGAAGGAGCAGATCTCGACAGCAACAGTTGTGCCATGCCATCTGAATGTCAACGCTACCTGGTACCAAAAAGACCTTAATTAAGCGACATGACGCGTTACCTCATTTCCAACTAAAACCATAAACTGCGGAGTGATATCAGAAAATCTAGATTCGGCACGAGGTTACACGTGCAGATGTTAAAACAATGAGTCCATTATAACCAAATCAAGCAAAGCCTAGAATTAACAGATACTATCAAAGAGACGATGATATGATCGACCCGAATTAATAGTCTGCGGTGCAATTCAGGGCACGGTTTAAGTCGGTCCGTATTAATAGATACAATCAAAGGGACTGTGGTTGAAACAATTTAAGCGATGCCACTTCACTGGAAATTAAAATAACTATCGCCAGCCGCTGATCTCAAATTTGTAATTGTCGATCGCGAGATAAAAAAGAAAGGCATCATTAAACCACGGTCTCGCTTTCTCGTGAATGGCGGAGGATTTAGATATGTAAGATGCGATGTATAATAGAGCGAGCATGAATGAATCAATTCATGGAAGGACGTATTAACTTAATCTTACTAAAACTGACCGTAAAGCTAATGAGGTAGATACGACACACACAGCTGGCGATCGTGCTAATTAAGGCAGATGGAATGTTCAAACTTCATATCAATATAATTATTTTGAAATAGTTTAATTCTATTTACTTCGTCCTACTACCTGTATACCGTCATTTATTTATCTATTTATGTTGCTTTATCAAAAAGTTTCTGAAGATATTTTTTGCATTTTTTCTGCTTTTCAATTCTGATTGCTTTTTCATTTATTATACAGAGGTTGAGAATTTCATGAATATATGTGGTGCACAGGGAAATAGTCACTGATTATCATGTATCGTCAGGTCTGTCTTCTTTTCATCTCGTAGTAAAAATTTATCATGATAGTCTAAACACCATCTAACATTATCTATTTCAATAACACAAATCCAGATGTGGACTCAGACATTAAGTTGTATGCGATGCCCTCTTATCAAGAGGATATATAAAGAGTTTTATGTTTTACATGGCGCAAAGTCTTTAAACCGGTATCAAGCGAGGTAACGATTATATGCATTCCTTGAAGTCTCACTTCGCATTAAGGGTATTTTAACAGAGTGAAAAAATAATTTTTTAAGGCTTTTACATGTCGTTAGGATTTTTTTCACTTTTTTTGTGCAATAGAGATCTAAGACTATCGAAATTTTTTATGTGGTTTATTGAAGTTTTGCTGTTAGACATTCGTGGATGTATTGACAGATGATAATGTGGATCTAAGCTTTTCTACAAGTGAAGCAAAATTATAAGCCATCGCGTAAAACGTATTTTTATTGGGGTTTGGGAAGAAAGTTTAATCTCGTCAATACGAAATACCTTGCTTTTTAATGTAACCACAGGATAAAACGAAAATATAAGTTCAAAGACAAAATGAAGTCCCGATGCGTAGCCTCTTAATGTAAAATTATGTCTGTGTTTTTTAAAATGCACATGTTAAAACATGTACTTTTACGCCCGGATATTATGGACATATTTTGCGACACTGTAATCCACCCGATCTACGAGGGATCATAAATACCGCATCAAACAAAACAGTCTTTTTATTTTTGACGATGGCGTTAATGCTCGTGCTTCACAAAGAAACGTGCACTATGTAGGGAGCACTTAAGTACATGTCCGAAAGATATACAAGTGGATTATTCATGATGCTGTCCGCACTTGTATTAGTAATAATTAATTAATGGTATTTGGATGAAGGGAATATACTTCAAAGTGAGGACTCAGCAAACCTTTTTTCTTTTCTTTCTTTCTTTCTTTCTTTCTTTTTTCTTTTTTTTTTTTTTTTTTGGGGGGGGGGGTCAAGTTCTTAGTACAAAATGTTCGAGCAAAAGTACAGAAGAGTTGAGACTACAGTGTACATGTATACGAACTGTTTTAATGCAGTTCCAAAATTGTCCTTGATGATGATTTCTTCTCAATATTTCGGTGTCTCTCCAGAGCATCATGACCGGCGAATGAGCTAGGCTAGCCCAGTGAATAGCCTCTATCCAAGAGACATATGCACCCCCACCACCTAATGCCTTAGGCCCCATTCTGAATAGGGTACTAACTAGTCCGAGGGTCAAATATGGCCGACCCACTTGAATACTTCCCCACCGGATATCTATTCAGTGTCTATTAGCAGATTAGACAGCAAGCTTTGTAGTGGGTCGCCATATTTGACTCTCGAACTAGTGAGTCCCCTATTCTGAATGGGGCCAATATGACCTAATAGTAATAGAATATGACCTAATAGTAATAGCAGACGCATTATAGTGTCTGTGCGCGGCTGAGGATTTAAAGTTCTAAGAATAACATGCACAGAAAGGAAGACAGATAGATAGACAAATAATAACATAAGATCCAATGAATCTCTTAAGTCATAGTTATCATAACTCTTTGAGTGAGTGCTTATTATGCAATCAACCAAATGTTACCACTTGAAAAGGGGTATTTGCGGGTACGTGGTAAATGATAAGACTCCCAAAAGCTAGATTCAATTGGCAACGCTTTATCATATTTAAGGGGTAGATACTGTGACAAATATTTACAAATCCTATGCTACATGGCACGTCTGACTATAGTTATAATTATGCATACTTTATTTCTTTTTTTACTGAAAGTTCTGTTCCGAGTCTTAAAGGGTTGCCAACCTGTGGGTGTCAAATTTAATAATAATAATAATAATAATAATAATAATAATAATAATAATAATACCATTATATTTTCTACGCGTAAAATGACATTATGTCGTTCATAATGCGATTTATAGTATATCTATTTGTTTTGAGTGCTTTTTTCTAAGGCGTACGCGTACAGTTGAGATGTAGGGGGCGTCAGACACAGTAACTGAATTGATTTTAGAAACTTAGGTAAAGCTGAGATTTCAAGAATACGTGCCAAAAATAATGTGGGCTATTCTAGACGGAAAATAATGATTAGATGAAACATATGATTAAGAGGTACAAGAGCGACGAGAACTGTTACAAGCTTCAAGGGAATGTTTTCTGTCTCGGAGTGACTTGCACTTTAAGCTGTTATGTATTCCCTACAAAATATTTTTCTTTTGATCCATTGTTTTCAGATGCCGTTTTATTTGAATAATCCAATAGATGCTTTTCAAATCAAGGATTTATCGAATCTCATTCAACCATGTAACAATTTTGTACGGTAGAAACGCATTTTCCTTCGAATGCACCGAAATTTATACAGTGATACAACTTTATTAATTTAAATGTACTATGGATTTTGAACCGTTATAAACTATCAACTGCTAATATTAGTTTGTTTAAATAGTCTTATTCCGGTAAATGATTTAAGAAAAGAGATTGGAACTGCTAAAGTTACACAGTTTTAGACAATGAATTCAGCAAGATAAATTAGACAAAATGAATAAAAATGCATTATTACATGTAAAATGGGGAAAGTGTTTTTATTATGGACTCTTAGAAAAGCCTGTCAGGGGCGGATTTAGGCCGTCTTCTGGGTCTTCTGGAAGACGGTCAGATTTTCAAGTTTACATTGACGGGTATCTAATTTTTTTCTGTTGGAAGACGGTCAAAATTGGAGGATGAATCAACAAAGATAATTTGGAAGACTGTCAGTAGATACCTCTGAATCCGCCCCTGCCTGATGAGATATTGAACAGACAAAGATAGAAGAATTTTAAAATTTCATGGGCAATATACTGGCAAGTGTGCCCCTGTCAGTACAGTGTGTACTGTATATATATTAACAGTGATAAGACAGGTGTATGAATGATGTAAATAAGGGCAGACCTAAAGCTAGCACAAGTTCAAATACCGAATGTGGCCCACACGGTAAGAGAACCGCATGGTTTTGGAAAGAATGAGAAAAAAAAATCCACGCCTTACAGCCCAAATATACAGCGATTATTGTAACTGCCGCTCATCTTTCAACTAGCGTGACACGGTGATATCAGTAACTGTGATCAAGTGTTCAGCTGTTAGTCGTCCTAGATGAAGGCAGATAACAACAAGATCTTATCTTTGCGCACAACCTGGAAGCGGATTAAGACAAAGCCTTCACGTCACATCAAAGGCGCCGCCACCGCTGCCGACAGGTACAGGTGGGGTAAACCGACCCCCGTAAAGTGCTGTGTAAAACTTGCATTTTGACACACGAAACGTAGCAATTAAAACACAATATTTCTGTGGAAGTGACTCGTTCAAACCGCTTGTTACCAGAAAAAAAAAAGGATCAAAGGTATGTGACTTTTCAAGCGGGACTTTGTTAAGTATCGGTGGAATCTGAAACGATGAACGCCAATTTCAGTGCCAAAATGTCGCTGATGTAATTTTGATGCATTTCAAATTCAGATCTGTAGAATAATACTTTATTTAAGCATGGACTCGATCATCTGTTTGCAAACTTTTTTCTTTTTCTTTTTGTACATACAGCATGTGTGTGTATACTGTATATTGTTTTGTATTGTGAATTGTTTAAATCAGTTCGTGCGGAAACGAGGTTTAAGATTCAACTTAAATAATAATAATAAAAAAATGACGAACTCGAAACATGAAAATTTTCATTTTTTTGCGGTAACATGCAATTCGATTTTATACACTAAACATGAGATTTAGTTTGAATATAACATTCAGTAAAGTTGTTAAAATTTAACCAAACAAACAAGCAATAAATAAATGAAAATGTAAATAAATAATATAAATAGTTAATTTTACCAACCAATCGAAGCAAAATTTTTAAAAAGTCTTTTATTACAAATGTATGATCTCTAATGCATCCCATCCTTTGCACAAGAAGACCCCATTTTGCATAAGGCACTCAAATGAATATTCAATATAAATATATTCGGTCAAGTTTAACCTTTCAAAAGTGACATCACGTTACGTTTTTTCTTTCTTTCTTTTTTATTTTTATTATTTTTTTGTTTTGTTTTTGCTAACAGAACATGTGAATCCATAACCTTTCAAGAAGGCATGTTTTAAAATGCTTAATATACTTTGGAACACATGCATAAGAGCAAATAGCAAACTTTATTCTTTAGACTTAGTTAAGACTGTTCAACTTGGATCGAAAATCAATTACGTAAATCTGAATTTCCAACATCAATCTCGAAGTGTTGCACGAAACATCATACCACTGTATAAATATAGCTGACACATATCCATGGGCTATTGTTATTACCGACAGGTTTGGTTTGTGGACAAGACAATATCTTTGCAAGTTTTGGTGACATTTTCATGATAAAGAGTTATTCATTTGGAATTAATATAATATTTTATTGTTCACACTGAGTATATTTCAATTAAATTGAATTGAATATAAAAAGAAAATTTCTGTGATCTTTCCCTAAAATTGCCAATTTTCACAAGTATAAGTCAGGTAAAAAGTTACATAAAACAGTATAACAAATATAATTATACTCATTAAACATTTGTATCACCATTTCAACAGAATCCGTGTAGCCTAATATCTTTTTAAAATTTTAGCGCCTTATTCCTTGGCGGAGGGTTGTGGTCTTGGAGTGTTCTTGAGTAAATATAATCGTTTTTGTGAATTACCCTGGGATACACTCAGTGGGTGATACAGTTTCCTTTATCGGCATTCTTAAAGTTTTCAAAAGGAAAAAAGATGGTAAAAATATAAAAATGCCATTTCATTATTTCTTACACCCTCTTTAGAGTAACCTTTCAAAAAAACATGTAACGATGATCCTTAGATTTGTGAACTTATTTCTTTATAATTGTATGAAGGGATATATCCAATTTAGATGCTAATATTAAGTAGATTTTTGTTTGGTGAAAATATTCTATTCTACATGTACCAATATCTTAACTACTTTAACAATAAGATCTACCCTGTTATCAAAAAGTCGAAAACAGCCTTTGTTATAGCATCAAGTATTGGTTAAAACAATTGATGGAAATTGCTTTCGTGTTGTTTTTATGACTGTTTTTGAGATATAAAGAGTTCAGCTAAGACTGAAAGTGGGTGTCATAACGTTAACATGTCCACATAGCCAACACGAATATACATGTAAGAACGATTGGTTGGTTTCTTTGAGTTCAGACATTTATGAAAATGGTTTTTAGATTAAAAAAACAACACCCAGGTCATTATTCGTTTACAGTTAGCTTTAATGACAATTCCTTTATTTTACCATGTCGTTTTGTTTTGTTCTGTTATTTTTTATTGTTTGTGGATTTTCTAAAACGCTGACTTAATCTTAATTAATCTTCTTAATCATCTTATTACTTTAATCACGTAACTTTATTTTTTGCTCCTTTGTCCTGTTATTGCCTCCTCTTAACGAATATTACAGAACATGATCTTTTAATTTTTCAGAGTTCAAGTTAAACACGAATGCTGTCCATAAAAGTATGCTGTTCTATACATTTCTATATATTTTAAAATCAATTACAAAGTATCTATTTGCTTTATTTTCGTAAACAGCCAGTATATTATTTAAGTAAATCTAAACATAATAATAACGAGGGGAGCATGAATACACTCACATTCCACCTAAAATATTTGTTTACAGATATTGTTCCGGTATTACATCATTTTTTTCCTGGATTCAATCTTGTTGCAGATTGGACAGTTTAATCCAGATACTTACCCATTACCAAGTCTGATATTCACAAAATAAATAAAGAAAGAAATAAAAATAAATAAATAAATAAATAAATAAATAAATAAATAAATAAATAAATGCTCAAATAAAGAGGCACAAATTCAAAATTTTACCAAAGAAGAAGCGAGTGGATAACATACAACAGTAGACGAGGGCAATTTTCCTATTTTAATTTAAAAATGCAATGCGCAGGGACGGTGAATTTGTTAAGTTTTGTCTCACTTTTCTCGTTATATTGTTTTTCCGGGGATTGGGAGGGGATAGGGTTGGAGAAGAGAGAGAAGAAGAGGGTAACTCAGAGCCTAAAGGTGGGGGGGGGGGGGTGGGGGGGTGGCACGTGCCTGGATCCGCCATTGTTATGTGTACGTCATACACAACTCTCAGTCAGGCTATATATACAGTCACCATATTACAATATAAATGCTGGGCCTAGTTTTTTTTCTATTCTTTTCTGTTTTCGTGACGTTGCCAGGCACGTCTATTACTCACCCGGACATCGGGGCCTTTGATCTTCCCGCTTGTCGCTCATACGGGGCATTAGAAATGGAATTGGAAATTGAGATATGCTTACTTTGCACACGATTGGGGGTCAAAGGGCGTGTGAACCTGAGAGAGAGAGAGAGAGAGAGAAAGAGAGAGGGGAGAGCATGGGTAAACTAAAAGTATTGTACGTATTCGTACTATTTTGAAGTATGTAAGAACTGACTAATTTACAAACGAATTAATTCTGACAGGTTTTACAATTGTATTGCACAGTATCTTGTGAGGTATGTGTTGAATTATAGTCCGTGTGTAGAAAGATATATATTTAAAATTGATAATAAATAATGTATAATAATTATAAAAAATAGAATAAATCAAAATAATAAAAAAAATGATTATAACGCATATTCCTAAATCATATGTTCCTTACATAGATAAATGTTATTTCATTCTCTATTCGCCAATTTTTTGCGTGCATAAACTATTGAGTTTGGATTTCATAATTCAAAGATGACATGTTGCATTTCAGACATTTTTTCATCACTATTTAAATGTATGTAAAATGCAGTTATACGTATTTGTTTTAGTCACTATTCAAATGTGTTCTTCATAAGTTGGGAAGAATAAAGACACGTGGTGCATATTACAAGCGGTAATGATTTTAATTTTAATGTTTAATATCTATATTTCTGTAGACATTGCTCTACTTGTATTTTTATCGCTGTTTGAAGCTTGGTGCATAGAGCCATATAAGCGCTACTACAGTTACCCCCTGTAAGAAATACGGTTTGTACATTACTCATTGGTTTATCATTGTTTGAAAATCGGCGCGAAAAGTTTCATGCATGGCAATAGGTAGCTGATTGTCCAACGACCTCATTTCTCTCTTTCTTTCTTTCTCTCTCCTTTTCTGCCCCCTCCCATATAATTTACCGCGCTCATTAATCATTTCTGATACCCCTTAAACGCCTTTCGAGGGTTCTTTAAGTTTTCTTTTACCCCTACGAGCACGAATCACTGATCAAAGTAATTTATAGATCTTTGATAAATTGCCTCTGAATCCTTTCATGTTCGGGACTATTAACGGGGTAACCGAGCCGCAATGATGAAACCATTAACTCTGAAGAGGAAAGAAAAACATAGATATACAATGGGGACCTGACATTTCTTGAAGTATTGGAACGGACCATCTTTGACCATTATACATGTTCATGTAAAAGCAAAAGAAACAGGAATATCTCAATACGCCATAATAAAAAGCCAGACTGTTAGGAGGACATTTATTTAAAGTTTATCCAATCTCAATGTCTTTGGATATACAGTATATATTTTGTAGTCTTCAGTTATTTTGTTAGGCGTAACTCCTAACATAAACGCACAGTAGGCCTACATTTATAGTGATTACGACTCACTTCCGCGTGGTAAAATTGATAGTGATGTTATGGAAATTGGCGGTACGACCTTTCCCGCTTGAAGTCAATCGTGTGTCAATTAGCCAAGCGTTTTAAACACGCCCTTGCATCTGAGCTAAACCCCGTTGAAACTTTATTAACCCGGATTAATGAACTCTTTGATCAAAATTTCTTGAACGAGAAGGTAAGCGCCGCTGAGGGCCGGAGAGAGGCGGAATCAGCCGGAAATCTTCAGGAGGAGGGGGGGGGGGGGGCAAAGCTTAGATGCATTAGTTAAATGTGATTGCATTATTTTGAGAAACCGTAAAAAATTTTATCAAGAAAATAAATCGATCGATTCAGTGTTCTGATTCTTAATTAAGCGTTTTCAGGGTATGTAGTCGTTACAAACTATTAGCAGTTGACAGCAGTTCTGAATATTTTTTATGTTAAAAATCAATAATTTATTGAGCATGAAGGTTGTATTTATTTTCTAGTTTATACAGCCTCTGCAAACCACGCAGATAGGAAAGGCAGTATAGGTAATTCACGGGCAGTGTAACACTGTAGTTAATAGAAATAAAACCTGATAGAAATGTCACTTAAAGTGCTGTCCTTCTATCAGTTGCACAGTCACTGACAGGTACAGAATATTGATAAGGGGCTGGGGGGGGGGGGGGAGAAGGATCCAATGATAAACAAATGCAAAACAGGTGGGTGCAGTTTTGCTATAAAGTGAAGGACATAGGCATGACGTAATAAGGCATTGCAATCCGTGTGCAGTATTTGGAAATAACCTTTAATTTTTTCACAGAATTATAAATTTATTATTATAATCCTTGTTCTAAGGGGAGGTTTACCCTTTTGAACTACAACATTGGACAATTTGCATGAGTTAAATGATTATTACAAACAATATGTACAACTTATGGATATCTAACCTATGGGGGTCTTCACAGTAGATCAATATAACATGTATTTATCATTTTTTCGACTGATTCTATTTTCTGCCCAATTTTCATTTTATACGTTGGATTAATCCTGCGGTAAAAACATGTCATTTTGTCACATGAAACACACTCGAACAATCAATATTCTATCACAATAACTTCCTGTCGCAGCTAGCACACTGGCGCAACTAACGCATACTCAACTCTGTCACAACTACAGCAATGCTATTATAAGTATATTGGCACCGCTTGTACTTGAACAGCGCTACATTTCCATATCTCACGTACTGAACACATGTACCGAACTCATGTACTGAACACTAGCAGTATGACAAAATGCCCCACCGTACACTCTGTCACACCAACCGCACTCACACCCCAGCGCGCACGTTCCCCTCCATTTGCTCTCTATCAACACAGATAGCGCACTGTCACAACCGTCACATTTTCACACTAAGTGCATCGTCACACCTACCGCAATGCAAACCCTACCTACGTCAGGTTTCTCAAAACTGAAGACGGGGTGTTAATTTTAGCACCGAATATTACAGTCTACGTTGGACAAATGTAAGTCAGCGAGTTATACATGGTGGAGAGTGTTTTAGACGGATATTATATCTTATCGCTTTTTCAAATTTTCATTTCTTCTATAACATAATCATTAAGTGGACTTTTTAGCACTCATGCAGGGTTGACATAGATAAATGCTTTTGATCTTTTCTATAACTGACCACTAAATATTGCCGTGCGGGAATAGCATTACATATTAATTAATGTATATTAATTTGTTACTAAAAGGAACACAAACAGTATATTGTTTTTATAATATCCTCATCGGAGTGGTTACCTGTGGTTTGCAATATAATAATACTTTTGACTTTTACATAAGCCACGGAAGTATCATTCTTGTCAATATAGGTGCTTAAATGTAGTGGTATGGGAGGTAGAAAATACATCTGACTCGAGTTTTTAAATGAATCGCACATTACAAGTGGTTTTCTAAGAAAGGGTACGTGTTAAAACTTTTTCTGATATTTTGCTTTTAACCAAGGTTGATCAAACGAAAGGAAATTCTTCGATATAATTTTTGGCAATTTTGCAGAGGTACATGTAATTATTTTCAAGAATAGATTCCCCATCCTTGGTATCTGTATTTTAAAGAAAGGACTTTTAAATGTGCACATTTTTCTATTACCGAGCAGAGTTATTATTGGGTCCAAAAGTTGCTTTTTTCTTTTTTCTTTTGTAATTTTTTACATACAGGAGTTTTGTTTCAAACATCCTTGCCCATTTGTACCGTTAACCAAGCGTGTAGTATGGACATATCAACACTTGAACGTATTGCCATTTGTTCTTGCACATCACAGATGCCATTCCAACATCCCAGCGTTCCTTTTCCTCCCTTGTTCTTACACTGTATTGCAGTAACCCGAGCTCCGAAATATCGCCGGGAAAATTGATGTTTAGCAATAAAGTTAATTGCTTGGCTAAATGGATAGAGATAGCATCGTTGAAAACAACTGGGTCTATATATCACGTTGAAGTGAGTTGCGCTGCTGATAGTGATACGTTTGCCGACTTAGCGTGCTACGACGTTTTTACAGGTTGCACGAATAACGATATCGTGAAACGTCGCTGCAGTCACACAAGTAACTATTTGAACCGCCGCTACAAAAAGACCTACTGAGATTAAACGCGCTTTAATACTGATATCTGGTCTTATATTAATCTTGGTGTGGATGTGTATCTGTAAACTGTTCTCTACACCCTGTCGTATGTTTTCGTTTATTTCAAGTTTTGCATTAATAACGAAATACAGATATAGGTGGAGGAACAGGTCTTTTACGTGTAAGACGCAAATAACGTAATGTTGCATCCAACACACTGGAACAGTGTACATGTAACTCTGCGGCATGCTGCAAAATACACAGCAAAACATTTGCATCATTTCTATGCTTTTTCATTTTACCATATCTTCAAGAATGCCAGAAGGTGGCAAGATGAATAAATAAGGAAACAAACAAAAACTAAATAAATAAATAAATAAATAAATAGAATGGCGGACAATGATAAATATCATATCACACAGATGAATCTCTAGACATATAATTGAATGCTAAGAGTAGCATCAAACTGCAATTTTGAGACTGCTCAGTTTACTACAATATAGAGTAAACTAGTACGTAAATGAGGCATAAAGACGCATAGTTAGCAGAAAACGGCGAAATTGGTTCACGTATCTTTTTGGTCTTCCACAACTTTAACTTCTACCCTCCCCAACACCTCCAGATAATTACACGACAGGGAAACGTAAGTCATGAGCATGGGTCACATAGCACAGGAGGCGGGCCAGGTGAGAGGATAATAGATCCGCAGAAAACGCCAAAAGACCGTTTCATTGGTTATTCCAACTCTTGGTAAAATCTCAAACTTGGAGGCCCGCAATGAGGATAATTAATCGTGTTTCACAGTCCCAGGATGATTACTTTCTGGGGGCAATTATCTCACTCTCTGTCTCTCTCTCTCTTTTTTTCTTTTTTTTTTTCTAGAAAATCCACTCTGACTGAAATTGAATTTATGACGAGGTAATCAGCGTTAGTGTCTCAATTCTGACACTTCTCTGGCTATCAGTACGGGACATATTTCGCCTGTCGGAAACACGATGTAAGCGACCCGCCGCAGGACCTTTCACCATCGATTAATGCTACTATCAACTCATTTCGGACATAATTGATTTCATTAAAAACTGACAATCTGTCCCCCGAGAACGAAAATAGACTAAATTGCAAATCAATAACATTGCTGTGTTTGTAGGAGATATTGAAGTAACCCCCGGCACCCGGGATGATTTGAGCTGCAAAAAAACTTTTCATGGTTTTCCACCTTTTAGACACGAGACTAATTTCGTGGTGATTGTATCTGGTGTTTATGGTCACAGCGGTCATTGTGATGGGCGTTTTTTCAACCTTTAATTTTACCAAGACTTTCATGCATTTATTGCTAAAATTAGTTTCAGTATATACTAAGGTATATTTAAGTTATGTACACGTTATGAGGTTTTGCCGTTCGTTTTTATTTTTCATTAGATGTGATGTATTAATGCATCTGGTGTGACTGTGTCCTTTGCTGTATGCTGGTTTTTGATGTAAAAAAATTAGGTGGTGTGCAGACTACATGTAAAATCTATAGAAGACAGCGACCAAAACTGCATTGGTATACTAGTATTGGATTATTGTAATTACCGGTAGACCCGTTACCTACATTGTAAATGCCGCCAATGTCGTCCAAAGTCTCGTAAAAGACAATTTGTAAAGTCAATGCATATGTAGAACCAAGTAAATAAAACTGTACGAAAAAAGAAGCAGATGGTCAATGATTAATTGGCAAAGCGATGCGTTATTCTTTGTACATGTGTTTCTCTTTTTTTGATAGCATATTGAGTTAGTACCATCTCTATTTTATTTAGGATGGTAATTTAACTACAGTAATAAAGAGAAATCCGATTTCTGGTTGTTGACTCGTCTTTGTTCAATCACTAAATTATTTTTGATACAATCCAGGGTACATTGTAGAGGCAAACTTATGCCCTTAGATATCAAATAGGGATGGGATTGGCTATGATTAGTGTGAGCGAGTAAATTTCATAAAAAATATCGTGAATGTCTTCTGTTCTTGCCTCACGGGCAACGAGCAACCATTAGTTTGTGGTATGCAGGATTGTGATTGGTACTGGAATATACATGTGGCATAGAAGGATTTCACGGAATGTCAATATATAATATCTTAATATCATTAATATCATTTTCATAGAGAATAAAGTCTGATTAAGTATAAAATACAACGGTGGAATACGTGTTCATGCGAGCAATTTGCAGTTAGATGCTGACTTGATATAGGAAAACACGAAATCGAAAGTGAAAGTCAGCAACCCGATGGTACTAGTGTCACTGTCGAAGTGTTTTATACGTGCAACCATTTCATGTTTATGTAAAATGTTATTTTATCTTTTTAAAAGGATATCATTGTTTCTTCGCGCAGTTGCTAATAAGGCCTTGATATAAGATGAAGGATTATTATTATCTGAAAGGGTGTCAATTTTTTTACTGAAATAAAGTGAAATTTTTTAAGGCTCTGTTTATTGGACGTTTCTTCTACATTTTCTGGACAATCTTCTGTATCTCAACCTATCAAGATATAACCTTGGCATTTTCGGTTTACAATGGAACACATACAAAATAATCAGGCCAGAATTATATAGAAATACACATTTCAAAATACCTTTACAAAGATAATAAGCGAAGTAATTACCCTACCCTAAATTTTACAACGGACAAGTCACTGCTCTAAATGGACCAAAATGACCCAGGTTGAAACTATTTGATACTTAGTACGACCTAATGCCGCCCTTACTTGTTAGAAGTACACTTCGGCAGGTATGTTATCTTCCACACGGGTAACGTCCATCAGGTATAGAATAAAAAATCGCTCTCCCCAGAGAAACGACGCCGCGGCAATTAAAAGGCATTCCTATACAGGCTGCGGTGAGAGGCAAGGGTTTATCTGACGCATCCCAAACAAACACAAAATCCCCTGTTGGGAGCCGTGACTTTATCAGGCTGAACCAGAATAAGCACCAACAAGCCACGCCGCCATGCGACTCAATGCGGTAGACGCGGCGATCGATCTGCCTTATTATACAAGAACAAAAATGATATTTTTTTTAGTCATGATCGCTTTTTTTGGTGAATAATACCATGTGGTATAAATCGATATACGAAATAAACAGATGATTTTCCCCTCTGTTCAGGGTTGCAAATGTCGTAGAAGTTAATACAATAGCGATAAAAAGCATTTTAAAACTAGCTCTCCACCCCTGTTTTATAATAAATAATAAATTATACAGCAATCTTTGGCACTTGCATTAAAACTAAAGCAATAAATATGTAGATTGACAAGCGCTCAAACCATTCGTTTTATTTGTTCAATCTCTTATATTTAATTAGGAACGGTAAATGGGATATTGTGACTCCACTTCTTGTGGAGTATCCGCTCAAAAAAAGTTATAAAAAGTTATAACTGATCCATTAATATACTAGTGCCTCTTTGCAGACGCCAATTTATGGAAAGAACAGCAAAGAAATACATGGAAGTCAACATTCCTAATGAAAAATTGATGGAAAAAATGGAATTGATGCCACCGACGTTTAATGCAGTTATGCAAAATGTTACTTTTGTATAAACATTTTATTCATTGGTAATGGAAAAATGTAACCGACAGTCGTCATAAAGTGAATTAATCAGTAGGCGAATGAAACCTATTCAAAACCTGCCCGTGATCGCATTTTCGATGTTTTTACAATCATCACAGTCAAGTTAAATGTTTTCCGAGCAACAATGTTGGGTATTTTTCTATTATTATTATTATTGTTCTATTGTTTTATTTTGAATTTTTATCAGCGCTTATGAGATTCTTGATACATCTCACAGTCTAGACCCACGGGTGTATTCTGGTGTTACTACACTGTACGAACGATGCTTTCATTTGACGCTAAATCCTTTTAAATGTTGGCAACGTGCCATTAAAACTTAGCAACTGCATTTGTAATTTTACTTTGATTCAAAATATAGCCCATATTATCTTAAAGCAAGGGAACAAATTGATTCTCAATTTATGATAAAAATCAATCAGGTCTTGACGAGTGTGATCCAACTAGTTTGTCTGTTCCTGCTTGATATGCCGAATGATAAGCAAGTAATGTTGCTAAATGAAGAATACATTGCCAAAACGAATGAAATAAAAAGTTATATGGCGATACATGCATAGAAATAAACATCCCATGAGTGTAAAGACAACCTCTTTGATGTATGACTACAAACAAACGACTCACTCAATTTGCTTGATTACAAGGTTTTCTTTTAACGTATACAGTTTCTGATTAATCCGCCTCGATTAGGCTTAATGCTTTTCTATTGACTTAATCCTCAATTGATTGAGGGTTCATTAGTGAAAGTGCATGGGTAGTTACTTTAAGTTAAAATCAGGTTAGTCTACATTATATTTTCAGCGGATCCAGGATATTTCTAATGCAGTAGACATAAAACAAAGGTATATACAAAGTTACTGCATACACCATACGGTATGTAGGAAGTGCATATTTTAAATGAAAAGAGATCCACAAAGAATTCCCAACGGTAATAAAGTTTCATAAATTCTATAAAATGAGGTACTTAAAAAGATGTGAACTGTCAGATCTATATGTGGATTTATTGGGCAAGTAATCTGTATGGTTAACTGTTATAAGATCTGTTTTCGTCATTTCCCAAAACATGAATTTTTACTAACTTGAAACGCTTTAAATGGCAATCGGACAGCTTCCTCAGTCAAACGGATTTGAAGAAGTTTTTGTCTGTGAAAAAAGAATGCAAGAACTTTTTTGAAAAATTTAATTTTTAAGAGTATTTCCACACTTAAACTCTCCTTATCACGCTTACTTGTACAAGTAGGTGACTGGAACTAACAAGAATGAACTTTCGGGCCTTACCCGTCTAGTTTGAACAACTTATCTAGAACGAGCTGCATATAACTAAATGATATATTTTGTTGAAGTTTCAAGTTTCATGTAGCAGCTGTTGAGAGCGGTATCATCTTTAAAGAAGTTATCGTGACAATTTGCTTGACATTTGTTAACCAATCAATTCAGCATTTTCCCTTCACTGCGGAATGCTGAGCTGCAATGGAATCTGATATAACCCGTCGTCTGTTACATTGTGCATTTTGGTGCTTTGCGTTCGGTAAAAATAAACAAAACGCCACAACTTTTGAATAAAGATTAAATTTTCACAAAAAAAAAAAAACATATATACTATATACGTACACATTATAATATATATTTGAATGTTTTTAAAGTTTTGAGCTTTTACATTTTGCATGCCAACAGGTTAGTTATATGATGTGATCTAAAGAAAACCGTGGAAAATAATTGCCCATGTCTATCGAGTGCTATCAATAAGATAAAAAGAACTATGTCAAGGCTGTGCTTTTTGTTAATTCAACTATGACTCCAAATACCGTCAAGTGTTATTTAAACGCCGCCGGTATTGTAAGGGCATGCCGATGGAATAAACTGTTACATTGGCATAACTCCCTGTGTATTAGCCTATAATACAGACTACGAAGTGTTATCATCGAGTACTTAGTCTTTATTGTTTACGGGAAGTGGGCTACCACGGACAGGGAATACAGATAAATAAGGCTGATATAAGAATGATGTGCAGAAAAAAGGGGGGTCCTCCGCTACTCATTCTGCAAAACCGAGAAAACATGAATCTTGCTTCCTTGAGTCTTAGAGCAGGGTCCAACATTAGCATGAATCTCCAAGTTGGTAAGTTGAATTCGCCATCCCGCTCTGAAAGAAAAGGGAGAGGGGAAAGAGGGATCCCATCACCCTGTATCCACTTCTTCAGAGGGCGGGGGGCAAAATGGGTCCCGTGCTCTCGCCCCCCCCACCCCGCACACACACACACACACACACACACACACACATAAAAAAATTGTACATCAAGCGAAACTAAAAAAAAAAAACTCCTGCAATATCCAATCATGTACTTTAATTGTAAACGCAGTATTACAGTGAAATGCCCCTTGCCGACTATTATACATATTTACTGTACAAAGAGAGGTCATTTTTAATCCTGCACCCGCCCCCCACCCCTCTAGCAGAATTCTGGTTCTTCCAGTGCTTTGCGTTATGTAGTATGGGTCTTCATCACGATATCTGTATTATTACTACCTGCTGCGCTCCCGGCTTGCAGTAATTTTTTTCACCTGTGACCTTGTGATTAAGCCGTTTTCCGCCTATAAACCTTATGTAGAAAATAGCATCGGGATGTTACCCCTCTTCACTTGTACCGCATCAACCGAGGAGAGTGCACCGCTATCATTTCATGCGATACAGTATTTCATATTTTCACGGTTACAGCTGGGGCTGTTGGGTCTTTTTTATCGTGTTAAGCTGTAGTGAAATAAGGAAGATGCGTCTTTAAGTTGGTCGAAAGTTTCACTTACAGCGGTTATTCATTTTTATATTTACATAAGTTCACTACTGAGCGTAACAACATACTCAATAAAAATTTAAAAAACATAAACGATAAAACAGCTAATAAGCCAATGATAAGTTTTTCTTGATAAAATATTCAATTGGTGTTTATTCTATAAAACAATGTTAACGTTAACACGAATATGTTGGGCACGATGCCATACGCGCATGCCACACTGCCCAGAGGTACGAACCCTATTACTTTCCCGCTGTGAGAGAAAATGAACTAACTCGCCCTTCCTTTGATGCTTAAGGGACATTTTGCATGTTACATGGTGAAGATATTGTTCTATCTGATTATCGTAAGATTTTAGTTTAACGATAGCGTCCCAGGAATCACTACTTGTGTGTATGTAACTAAAATTATAGTAGATAAAGTAGCCTCAGCGTGGGTCGGGACGATGATGATGTACTAGTACTTTTGCAGATTTCCAAAATGAATTGGTGAAATAGCAATAATTGTCAATATAAATATTCATGCGTTTTTTTTTTATTTATTATTTCTAGGTCTGTTAAAGTCGCGTTTTCTTATATTATATTTGTAAACTATATTTCTCTGTCTGACGACAGGAATGTGTTGATTAAACAAAGGGTTACATTGGTGTAATTTTTTTCACTTTTAGACAAAACTGAAAACGTATCTAGTTCCGCAGTCGGATAACAAGGACATTTTGCTGCTCCTTGTTTGATCTGCAACATTTTTTCAAATAAGCTGCAGTGATAATGGCGCATCATTCAGCCTTCGGAATCAAATTTTCTACTTCTTAGAAGAGGGATGACGTGAGCTTGAACTTAGTAAACTTAAGCTTGTAAAACAGCCTGAATGTGGCGGTTCCAAGGCTAAAATTGTTTGAATTTATATATATAGCGGCCATTCACGTGTGAACACTCAAAGGAGGAAAAAGTAATAAAGGTTAAATTGTTATAATTAACTCATCCCAAACTGATACTCCATAGTGTGATTGAAGTCAGTTTGCTTCTCTTCCGCCTTATTCGCCCTGTGCACTTTATCAGACACTCAATTTACCGATTTTTTCGACGTATTAAGCAGTCAATGACGCGTGCAAGATCCAATTTTAATTTCTCAGGATAAATTTCTCTTAGCTGTTAAAAAACCCTATCTAAATCTTTGGAAGAAGTCAGCTTGGATAGAATCATCGGTCCTCGGACCACCCAATCGTGATGCTCAGATAAAACAGAACGCGAGATCATCAATCCTAGCAATAAAATCGCCCGAAACTGATCTGGATTAGAGCGAGATTCGAAACCACACTCTGAATAAGACGTATTATCTCGTGTAATCGAACGTTGAAGCCAGCCAGGTAAGTCAAAACCTCAGCGTTTTGTTTGTTTAGAGGCATCTGTCTACATTTGTTGGAGTTCAGGCCGCTGAAGTGGAATGGAAAGAGGGATGAATTTCCTCATAAAATACTACATCAGAATGATAGGCGTAAGCCGACACCCCACTCGCACGGGGCAACAAAAACTTATACTCGGTTTTGGATATCAACCCACCTGCCCCTGAACGTTAAAAATGTATCATTTGATGTGCACGAACTTTTCGCCTCTCGGTACCATCTGTCCGCATCGGCGGAGGGGCCGAATTACAAAGGTAATAAACGGATAATAAAAGGACAAACGACGATGTTATTTACTTTATTGAAGAGCCGACGCTTTTTCGCAGCTTAAGTGGATATATACATCAAAGTGTTTAGAATGAAGCCAGTGGGAGGTGACTTAGGCAAACCTCAAGGGACTGGGCTTTTGTAATTGGGGATCTGGAGGGCTCTCAGAGGCGGACGAAGTACAAAATAACCGCAACAAGCCTCATACCACATCACTGTATGAAAATTTGAAAAAAAAAAAACATGAAATGAACAGAGCGAAGTTCAGTTTATAATTAGATATGGAAAGGGGGAAAGAAATGACGTTATTTTTACCAACCTTTTTCGCGCATTCTAGTAAGAAAAATTACATAGACGATGCTCTCTCAAAATTAAGAAACTAGCTCATAGCTAAGTCTCATAGTTTTCGAACCGAACCCTATTTTTGCAGCTTTTTCCCCTGTTATTTCAAGGCTAAACACTTTTAGCAACAGCAAAAAGGTAACACTTTAAGTGTTATTTTTAAGTATTATAAACCACAGGGTTCTTTGGTGATTGTCAATTACATTTAACCCTTTCTTTGATATTTTCGTCAAATCGAATCGGCTATAAAAAATCTAATTCACAATGTGGAAAACACCAACACGGAACTTTACAATTGTCGCAAATGATCAACAGTATCGAATAACGATTGTCGTTAAAAGCGCAGTGCTTTATATTCTATCCACGACAACAATATTACGGCAAAGAAGACAGCATTAAAATGACATCAAAATTAACGACCCACTGTGGCAACAGGGGTGCAGACGAATCAGAATGTCTAAATGTTCAAACCTTACCATGTAAAAACTATTTTCGATGCCCCTATTAAAAAACACCCTTTAACTAAAAGGCTATACATGGTAACCGCAAACCGCATTTTGAACTTCTTAGCGATGCACGGTCATTTATTACATGACCATTTTCTTTTCTTAATGGTTTGAAATGGAGATGACTCAAAAGTACATGTCGTGCCTTGTACAGAGTTGTATCTCACTGCCATATACATATGTATAAACCCTGTGAACAAGCTGTTTTTTAAACTACATGTTAGTGTTTTATCTAAACTTATAAATCTTGCATTTCATGTATTTCAAGTGAAACGACGGCGAACTGAGAGAGAGAGAGAGAGAGAGAGAGAGAGAGTGAGAGAGAGAGAGAGAGAGAGAGGGAAGACCATGGAGCAATGAAGTTAAAATAGAAGCCACGAAGTCTTTAAAAAAAGACAAAATGAAATTTAATGAAATAACATGAAAATCAGTTGTATATACATGTAGAAATACCGTTAATCACCAATACTGCTCATTGACAAAGAAACAAAATTTAATACGGATATATTTCAGCTTATTTATATACATCAAACACATACATGTACATCAACCCGTATTTGAAGCTCTCCATGTAGTAGTACAGTGACTTGAACTCAAATCGAAGGATTATGTTATCTTCATAATGGCACAGAAAAGAAGAATAAATGTGCCGTTTTAATTTTCTTATCAAATTAATTTTAAAATGGGCAATAGCAGGCCAATTATTATAGGAAACCATTAAAAGCCAGTGTTTTAATTTTTTTCAGTTTGGTAACACGAAGTTTTGATACGTTCATGCGATTTTGCGGTAAAAACAACTCTTAAATAATCATCACAATAAACTTATCATTCAACTAAATTTTCCACCACAATAACGCACAAAGTCATATTAGTTATAGAAAAAAAATCATTTTAACGTACAATCCATTGGCACCACTATGCAACGTGTTTCAACAACGATTCAGTTGATTAAAAACCTTGTATAAGTTTGGAATTGGCTTTTTGAAAAAGGAATACAAAATAAAACAGAAACCAGTTACTGTGTTTTCATGCATGCGACAATATTGTCCGTTTATAATGAAATTTGACAAAAGTTTTTTAAATGGTACCTGTTCTCTATCGCACTACGATACGATGGAATACAATGGAAAAAGTACAGCTGCACGGAAATTCTTGGGTGTTTACAAGGTTCATGAGTACGCGTCGTTCTGTCACGAGGGTTGACAGTACTGGGTTGAATTATTAGAAGCGTACTGAAGAGTTGACAAATGTCCATCTTGTAAAATGTGTTTGAACGAGATGCCGAGGACACACGAGGTTCTCCTTCTAAATAGTCATCTGCTGTAAAATGTCTGAATATGGATATCGTCGACATGGCAACGGCGCTCTAAAGGTCGGGTTTTTCCTATCCTCACAAACAGAAACATGTACATTTTTACAGATGTTTCATCCGATACTATGCCATTAATCTTGAAAGTGTCTCTTAGGCTTGGAATCTAAAACGTTCGCTTTCCCCGTCATTTGGAGGACAGTTTTGGACCCTGGGTCCATATCCGAGAATTTCTGAGAATCACACCCAGACGATGTTGGGCTATGTACCTGTCAGATGAATGAACGGATAGCAGTGCTCGCCACAAAAGCACGGCAATGGTCGGCAATGTCAGCCATGTTGACACGGTGGAGTCTGTTCAACTCTGACGTCACTGTTGCTCGTTTTCCCGCGCTATGACGTCACTTTGTACAGGTTTCCCACATCATGACGTCACAGCCTCATTCTCCCTCATCAACCGCCACTGTGGAGTGATTGTAAAGGCCCTGGGCCATCAGATGGAGAGCAAGACCGTTCCTGTGCCCCAAAGACTTCTTGATCTTTGCCCGTTTGTTCTGAAACCAGATTTTTATCTGGGATTCGTTTAAGTTTAACTCACGCGCTAGTTTCTGACGCCGCTCCTCCGTGAGGTATCGATTCATTTCAAACTCCCTTTTTAACCTGGCTAGTTGCTCATTGGTGAAAGCGGTGCGAGGGCGTTTTTCTTCCGGCTTGCGCTCTCTCTTCTTCAACTTTCTAGACCTCGGTCCTAAAATCGAAATGAAAAGTAAGTTTTATTTTTGCTGTCAGGCAGATAACATTGTTCTATGTTAACTTGATGCAGAAACAGAAAGTGTAAATAAATAAATAAATAAATAAATAGAAAAACAAAAAATAAATGATACAAGAACACCACAACCAACAACAAAAGATTAATGAAAAGATAAAACAATAACACACAATTTAGCTACAACAGATTCACGGGTATGTTTTAATTCTTATTGAATGTGAAATTCGCTCATTTTTTTATAGAGTAGATTCCTAGCAAGTATATTAGAGTTTACAGTTATAAACTATCAAACCTTTTCGACTTCATAACGATTATGCATTTTTAATTTATTGAGATCTTCTTTTGCGGTGATTCATTTTCTTTTAAAATAACGGGTAAGCACACTTTTGTTAGGCTAGAAGCCCGAGTTGAACTATGTTACATTATACACAGTGCAGGAGCTAGCGTTCACGAATCTGCTTCGAACCAGGGACCAAAACACAGAAGCAATGGGGAAACAGAAGAATGCAGTGGCAGTTAAGATGACTGCCCATTTTACTTTATTCGCTTTTTAACAGAGGCACACCCAGTAATCAAAAGGAAAAGGCTTTTTTGGTGTCGACAAGCGTCAAAGATCTGTCGAAAATGAAAATCACTATTTCTTCATAAGAAGAGAAATCTTAAATGATATCAGAAGTGCCGTATGAGAGAGAAATTAAAAGAAAAGGGTCAATTCGGGTACGACATGCCTTAGTGATCTAAGGAGGGCTTGCTAGTGCTAATAACAAATTCAAAACAGAGTTAAAAAGCGACTTGGCCTCAATACTGACGAGACTATCAGTTAACAACCACTATTCTCTCCGTGTCCTCGGCCGTCCTTTAAATTCCTTTCCATGAGAAATATCTCAATTTAGATCCCGCTGCAGCACCCACGGTAAACTGACACGGTTTCAAACTCAAGAGCCTATCTCGCAATTTGTGAAATGTTAATGAAAACGCCAAGACTAATTTCGAATGAAGACGCAACTCAGACGCGCAGATGTGATAGCTAATTCGAGATTTTTATCGGGATGAGGTTCACTTTATTTCAAGGCGGAGCTCGGCGCGTGGTTTCTTGTCCTTAAAAAGGGTATTCTAGGTTTTATATCTGTTTATCCTTTTTTATTCCAAATTCTTCAGCCGTTATTATCTTTTCTAAGGATACAATCTGAATCATCTTGGTTCTCACGGAGAATTAACCACTTGTTTGGCGTGTTTAGAGAGGAAGCACATTAATGTCCCGTCCAACAGAAAAGTCGTCTGATCGTCTGTTACCAAAACTGCTAAAATTTTCAAACGTCCCAAAAACGTTGTAGTTACAGTGTATAAAAATGACTGATGAAAAGTAGGGGTCTTGCTTTGTCTCTTCTGGTTACATTCTACGCACACAAACCGAAAACTCCAAATGTATAAAAATTTTTCTTACGATATAATTCGCTCCTCATGCCAAAGGTGGATAAAGATTGAAAAAAATCAAATTAGATTTTCATATCTCAATTCCAGGGTATGTCAGAGTTTACAAAAAAGCTTTCTAGACAACATGGCTAAATGATGATATTACAGCACGTTACATTACAGGCGTGTTATCCCGCCGTCCCTTGAATGAAAAACAAAACTGCAGTTCTTCAACCAAGAAGAAACAAAATCGCGGTATAGAGACCAAGAAAAATTAAGTGTTTAAAGTCTTTTGAAACTACTCTCTAAAAGTGTAGTTATAACAGAATTTCAAGAAATAAGACTGAAGTATACAAAATCTTGATAAAACCAAAGTAAAAAACAAAACAAAACAAACTTAATAATAAAATATCTTTTCCGTCTCAGACTACAACCCACCCTCCCCAGCGTCTCTCGTTTGATCATGACGCCGCTAGCCACGAGGTCGCATGAAATCCCTTTGAACTATAAGGCGGCACTGGTGTTGGCTTAATTGATTTTTGGCAGGTCGATAATTACCTCACTAATTGAAAGCTGATCATATCTTTAAGAGCGTTTTAATCACTGGCTGCCTTTACCGTTCGACATTAAACCACCAGGTTAAGTTAAGCAACGAGTCTCATAAATCACCAGGATGCTGTTTCTTTGACTTTCTAGATACCCGAGTCATCTTTGCCGGGGTTTCGTTCACGCTGAACATAAAGTGGTATAATCAACCAACTAGAAAGGCATATTATGATGGAATAATCGATTGGTGCCACTACAGGGCCTTCGTTATTACTTTCATTTCTCTAGTCAGTGGTTACAAGTAACTGCAAACAGATAATGTCAGTAAATGACCCCGGAAGAGGGAATTGGGACGAATTGTATATAGTGGGCAAGTTAATTACAGTCAGTCACGAGGGAACAACTCCAGTTGCATCTCCTCCATCAGTCTGACTAATTTCATTCAAACTTCACTGTTTATCGGTGAAACGAAATAAGTTTCTAACCAGACTGGAAAAGAGTTGGCGCGTAATTGTAAATCCTGAGTTGTAGGACCTAGACTTGTTTTCATGATAAAACTCAGATAACAATCCGTCAAAATACAATTATGTGATCCTGCTGTAAATCTTTACAGATCTAGCCTATAATATAACCGGCACGCCGTCTAACTGGGAGTTGAAATATCGAGAAATAAATGTCGATCTTTATTAGGTGTAGTGTAAACTGGCTTATGGGGTATAGGCAGTTCGTCGTGTTCTTTGCTACTCACCGAGTTGCGTCCGCCATGCAACAATGGCTGCAGATATTGGCCCGAAGTATCAATGTCAGTTTGCATTGACTTTTTGCGCTAAAGGCAAACGCTTAAGCGTTTTTAAACGAAATGTTCTTCGCTTTGAATTGATTTTTCTTAACAACTCTAAATGAGAACATTAAAGAGATGACATTAAAGACCACTTTGTTGTTTGGAAAAAAAGTCTGACAGGGCTGATTTATCAGTTTTGTTCGTGTACTGTAAGGGAAGAATTTTCCCGAAAAAGACAAGAAAACCAAAGAAATGTAGGGTGATTGGGGGCTATTTTTGGGACTGGCTATAAGGGATAAAAAACTTGTGTATCAACCTACGAGAAAGGTTTTATAGGGTCAGAGATACAGAGTTGACAGAAGAAGACAGCCGAAGGTTTCTTTTTTTCTTTATTGGGAGGGGGGTGACATTAAATTTGTATAACAATATCAAGCAATTTAAAAATGGATAAAGTATATTAATCTGACATTGACGGGTTTTTCATGTAACCGCAAAGAGATGGTCGAATTAATTCAGAACTGATCATAGCTTGCAGCTGCCTCTAAGTTTGCTCCTCAACAAAATCAAAGCACATTTCCCAGCTAAAAAATTAAAAACAAATCCTGCAGTCCATCAAAACCACGACATTACCCCGAATATTGGTCTGTCACTCAATACGTACGTTATAAACACTGAAACCTAACTCTAAACCTCCTTAGCGCGTGAGGAAAGCTCAATATCCCTCTTCTCTCCGAGTTAAATGGTACTTAACTGCAACATTAAGAAAGACGGGGACATAGCGCTGAAATATGGCGTAATCCAACGCCGCGCTGTTCCAGATCACTTGTAACCGAAGCTGAAAGTAGCGGAATAGTTTGGGGGTCATCTATCACGTTTATCACACTTAAATCGTGCTAATTTTACACAGCACCGGCCAGGTAAGTTATCATCTTATGCCCGGACCGAGCATATTCTATTATCGCATCCACGGGGCCCCTTGAGGAGATAGGTGCACGTAAGCTGCGTGGCCCGTGCTATGTATGGCCATAAGTTTTAGGTTCATATATCATGAAAATTAACGAGGATTCCTTGTGTTCTCAACTTAATTTTCATCTGATGAACTGGTAACGATGCTGCCGGGATTTATTGGAGCGATCGTGGTCCCGGCATATGTGGCTGGGTATGGTATGGGAGGGTATGGGAGGGTATATGTAGGGTATGGAAGGGGGAGGCGCATTAAAGAACAGAAAGTTTCTATCTAAAAATACATTCTTGGCATATGTGCACGCACAAGCAACTACGAATCGATGTTTTCTGTTTTTAATTCTTTATATATTTGCTGCTTGTCTCATTCTAGACGACATGTCGATGATATAAGGTAATATTTATAATTTTCAAATTCTGCTCTTTAAAAATGCCTTGGAAACCCTCATAGTCCGAGCGTCTTTAGCTGCTCCGTTCTTAAACTCGCTTAAAAACAAAACAAAAATGAAAAAAAAAAAGAAAAATGAAAATCAGGATGATAACCGTTATTTTAATTTGCAACAGGTCATAAATAAAGGAGACAAGTCGAAAAGTACATGTAACCCCTTTATTCCAAGTCTGGCCATCATATCCACACACATTTCGCGCATTTATGCGTATACATGTATTACGCGAATTTCATTACTATCAATTCTCCATATTTTCAGGTGCCTTATGTTTTTAACACAATAAAAAAAACAATCTCCTCATTGTAAAACCGGTTACGTAGTTGCAATCCCTCTCTTACATGTATATCACATCACTCATCTGGGGCTCGCGTCACTACAAAATACAGATATAACATCTTCGTGGCTGACATAACGGAACAGATGTTACTCCGCGGTTACTAGCTGTTCATAATTTGCTGTGGAAATTCCTTGCGCTTTGAGCTGTGCACTGGCTGCGCGAGGTGTGACGTTGCCTAGCAACGCTTCCAGATTCAGACGAAAAAGTTGTATTAAAAAAGAAAAGAAAAAAATGCAGATGCTGAACCGAGGAAGATGGCAGCTTTCAAACAAAGTTGATATTCAACTCGGTAGCATGGAATGTGGTTTTTGAAATTAGAATCGTGTAAGCTTTTTTTTCTGACTGATATTTGTGTGAGGAATGGACTGTACTATTTTTTTCTAAGCTGAAGAGAAGGACAATGTGCTGTAGTGTTGGACATACTCTAAGTAATAATTATATGAAATAATCCTCTATGGAAACAACAGTTTAAATCATCAAAATAGCCCGTTCTCAAATACACGTAAATCGATCTTTCATTGGAGACTTGCACTATATGATCCCTTAACTGAATATATTGAAAATATTTTGAATAAACTTCCGCATTTCTGGAACAAAAATTGTCCTAATTCATTCTAGAAGCGGAAAACGGAACTCTTTAAAAACATCTGAATTGTTAAATATGTTCAAACTGTACGGTAGTTAGCGCCAGAGACACGTTAAAAGTTCATAACGTTAAAACAAACAAACCAAAAAAAAAAAAAAAAAAAAATTATGTAATTATGAAACCCTCAGCAAGTATTGTAATCAGGTTTTTTTAATTAATGATAAACGCACTCGTCCTCCACCTAAAATCAGACATCATAAGGAATAATTTATTTAAATACATGAAAACCGTCATCTTCTTGCATCGTTATTGTTCCTATGTGTTTAACAGACTTTAATAAACTCTCAGTCGAGAAATGAATTTACAAAGTCAATAAAACTACTGCTATTACGTCATTGCCTCAGCACACTAGAGAACTCGGGTTTAATAACGATTACAAACGATATCTACTTCCGTCAGCTTAGGACATATGATTTTTTTCATCGCCGTCAATTTGTTCGTTTGAGGACAATATATCTAAAAACATATTTAAGAAATTTGAAGACAGGATAGACGGTTATTTGGGAGGGAGTAACGATTACAACTGAATCCGTGTCTCCCACTTAGCTTGAAATATTTTTTATTGCATTTTATCTCTATTTACATTATGCCATGTTTTTCTTGAAATCTCCATAAAAAAGAATAAAATTTACATCATAAAAGTTAGTCACGTGTCTATATCGAATAATAATTAAGCCGCCTCATTCGCAAAAGTGACGGTGCTGATATATTTAGCTTATTCTGCCAGCACTACAGATATAGCCCTTCTCGACACTTTTCATATTTTATAAACCCCCTTTGTTTTCTGGGTGCCATCATGTTATTAATCATGCAACACGCATTCCCACTACTTCTTTTGAAGGCAAAAATTGTTGTAACCACTGTATATATCTCAGATTACACATCTTACATGAGAAACGGAATATTTAATTTTTGTTTGTCTGTTTGTAATTTTAATCTGCATGGCGCAATTTTTGTTGCTGATGATTTTCCTATCTCAGAATGGTGATTCGGTTCCATAAGTTTATTAGTTTTCTGATCATGAAGCCACATTGTAAGCGTGGTTCAATGAGATTATATTTTACAGTGTATGCGTGTATACATAATATTGTTCAACTTAAGCATGCAGTCACGATGCAATGATCAAACAAACACGCCCGCTCTTCGGCCCGGTTCTTCGTCACAAGGCCAACAGACGGGAACGCAGATCTCAAACCGAGCATCCGTAATAAATCTTAAGTGTAATTAATCTAATTGTCTTAATTGGTTTCTTAATAAGGACACCGCATTACACGAGACTCGTTTTATCAGCCGACTTAACACGGACTTCGGTTGAAAGAGTTCATTTATCAATTAATTGAAATCCACCCTCGGCGGCGTTAAAGCCGAGATCAGTTTCTGCTGATAATTCGTGACTGTCTGGTCTAATAATGAGGCTGCTCCAGCCGCGCGTTACCCGCCTGAAATCAGTCGTTCATCACAGGGAAGTATCAACATAACAACAACGAACATGAGAGCACGTGGGCAACAGAGAGAGAGAGAGAGAGAGAGAGAGAGAGAGAGATTTAATAAAGTAGAGAGAGCTTGATTTAATAAAATGCCTGGGTTAGCCAATTACTGAAAAGATATTACGAAAATCAGAATAAAAAGGGTTACAAAGAGAGACCAGTATTATTGGAGTGTCTGAAAAGTAAAGACAAACAAAGGCAAAAAAAAATATTACCTTTCTATTCAATGCCTAAAAATACCCCCATCATTCCCTCCCATCCTGTGTTGTAGTGCTGGAGCCCACAGTGTTCAGTTGACTTCTTTATTTATCATGCCGGTTGCTAATTGAATTATCTCTTAGTTTGTAAGCTCACTTGGTTGTAATCAACACCTGTCTCTAGGGCTGCCTTACACTTTAATTACTTCATCAGACAATTGAAACAATGGCCGCCATTGTTCTCTCTTATCTTGTCCTCCTATGTCTTTGTCAAGTCCAAAATGAATTGGAGTTTTCGTTCATTTTATCTGGCGCCAACAAACACTTGCAAGTTGTGACTGATTTATTGCACGATCTGGTGTCTCCTACGCACGTGGAATTTAAATCAAGTATTGTTGTTACGGCATGAGCGGCTGAACAAAGACTATATAGCTCGAAATTGCACGTGCGTTTATTTTCCTAGATAGACCAGTATTTAGGCCAGTAAAATAGTGACAAATACTGTATGAATCAACACAGTAAGAAGTGGAGCCCGCATTAAGGAATTACGTATAACAAGATAAAATGATGTAGATGTACTAGTGTTGTGCTATGTAAAAATAATGAGCGTGGGTGTGTATTCATAAAAATTGAAAATGATACAAATGGCGTGCTTAGGAAAGAAATTATTTTCATAGTCTTATAAAGCAATGTTTTATCTAAAGCTCATTGACATTTCCATGTACAATTCATTTACATCTCTGGCATATTTATATTTCCTAAATTACTTAATTATGAAATAAGTTTGGATCAAACATTTCAAAAATACCACATATTTCCACATTTGTCCAATTTTCTGAGACAAAATAAAACAAAGTGAAATGTAATAAAATCTGAAAATCTTTCATTTGGTTCTATTTCTGCAAGTTTCTCTGCTCTTATTTATTTAAATGCTACATAAAAACCGTAATCAAATGAAACATTAAAATAGCTTTTGTCCGAAAAAAAAATAACACTTTAATACGTGGGTTATCAGAAAATGATATCACAATTATATCTGTAGGGAAATTTGCCGAGACTAATAAAACACAATTACAATACTTTCTTTTATGCATCTTAAATGCTGTTGCACATATCATATACATTTTTAAACAAGCCAGAGAATGAAATTTAACTTTGAAGCCAAATAAATACAGTTAGCATAGTTACGTTTCAGTTATAGAGCAAATCAAGCGAAACTATTTTTTCCTTTTTTTTTGAGAATTTAAGTGAGTGACATATAATTACGTATTTGTTGGTGGATTAAAATAATCTGTGGAGAAACAACGTTAGAAATTGGGCCATATATGCACAGTCTATTTCAGATGAAGCTAGAAACCAATTATTCAGGAATCATATACTCCATTAAATCAACATAATAATTTTCGTATCAAATAAATTATTCATTGGCATTATGGTTAATACCATCACTAAATCTTACATATATATATTTATCAAAAAAATATATCCACAAGTTGCTAAATTCTACTTCTTCTAGCGAAATTCACAGTCAATACCGATCCAAAGGATGTATTTTTACACAAAAGCACAAATTATATTACTCAATTCATAACATTCACATCACTGATAATGTTAGTACGAAAGACATTGTAAAAATGCTGTTTGATAATTGTGGGAATTTTTCTACTGATTCACATCAATACAGAAGTATTATATAGTGCCAACTGATGACAAAAATTGACTTTATATTTAGAAACACTAGCTAGATTTTTAGATCAAATGTGCCATCGGTGTCGGTTTTTATCAATGGAAAACATCTCGCTGTAACAGATAACACAATAATTCCTTGTAAAAATTCATTGTCGAGCTCCTAGATATGTCTGAAGTAGCGGTGTCATCATGTGCAAATAAATATTAGAAGAGATTGTCAGGTCGTGGGAGCACAACTAAGAGACACAGGGTCGATTAAAAAAAAATCAAAATGAAGCAAGTTTATAATATGCATAAATTATGTCACGCTTGAAATAACTAAATTTTATTAGTTTTGAAACGTGAAAAAACATCAAAATAACAGATAAAGAAATAGAGCTACGGTGGCAAGATATGGTAAAATAAGTGGAGAAAGAAGTAAAGGCTTTTAGATGATTTGTTTGATAATAAAATTGGGTGAAATTGACATTTTCAATGAAGGAAAATCCGTTCCAAGCGATATTTCGCAAAAGAGACAGACAGCGCAAGTCAAGAGATGGTGGGGGTGTGTGTGGGGTGACATGGAGAGTTCAAAGGGGTTTCGCACACACCCCCTCCTTGACACGTCTAATCTCCTCGACAACTACCAGTGGGAATTCGCTTAACCATATAGCACTACTACAGTGTTCCTAATAATTTACGGATTGTGTTTCAACAACACGATAAAATATTTCAGACAATCACACAACTGGACAAACCTTTACAAACAGTGCTATAAAATTATATATAATCGCATTTTCGTGTAATACAAAGATTTTGTACAGAAATATGGCGTTGGGTTGGGGGGGGGGGGGGTGAGGAAGGGGGTATAACCTAACTCAACAGTCCATGTTCAGCCTACTGGATACTCTAGTGGTAAAGTAACCGACAACTGTCTTTTGTGGTTCAATCTTGCAAATTAGATATACACCTTTTTCATTCACAAGTCTATGAAAAATGTTAAGTTTCAGGCCCGTAGCCAGCAATTTCAAAAGGGGGGTTCTTTGTTTTTAAAAAGTGGACCTTTTCCCATAAAAACTTCATGTACCTATGTCAAATTTTACCCAGAGTGGACCTTTTCCCAGCAGAGTGGACCTTAACCCCCCCTGGCTACTGGCCTGAGTTTTTTATAAAGACTTATAAACGGATGAAGGGGAGGAGAGTGACATTCTATTAACCGATTGATAAAGACTTCTATACATTAAGCAAGGGGTGTTCGTAGCCTCTTTTTTTCATTAAGTATGGCTGCTTCTACACTTTTGTAGAGAGATCTATTTTTACAAGACCAACAAACCGATACACTAAAACGCTACCTGAATTATGATGTAATGAACATGATCAACTGAAGTCTGAAATTTTGAAATGAAACAGAGAGATTTATTTACACCTGGAATGAAATAAAATCGTTTTTAAAAGAAACTTAACCTAGAATACGACAGATATATATATGAAGGGGTTTGTTCCTTTGCAGGCACGGAGTTGGGAGGGCTTTATCAACTCCGTCTGGGAGACTCATAGTTACAATAAATTTTAACATGGCCTTTTACATCTTTGACGCATACGGCAACTGCTGCTGTTTCAGCTCAATTTCACGCGAACCCAACCTCAGCTCGAGTTGCAGCTAGGAAACGCTTAATGTTTTTGCAATAGACTCTTTCGATACGTCTTTCATATTGACTTCATCGCAACCCTGTGACCGCCGTACAATGTGCGAACATGGGAAGAGAGAGCGCTGGATTGACTGGTTTTTGGGAGTTATACCTTTCAAGAGGAACCATTTGTTCCCAGGAAGAGTTATTTGGAGATAGAGGAAGGGTGCTGTGTAATAAAAAATCGAGAAATGTTATATGTGGTGCGTGTGCTTATATCCGTTCTTCTTTCTGCAAAATAAGAACACCATACATGACATTAAAATTGATGCGCGCAGTCAATTGATTGTCTATTATATTGTCCAACTTCATTCTATTTAAGGAAAACGCAAATGTTGTTTATTTCTGTGCTTGGTTGCTCGAATATGATGTCACTTGACTGAAAATTGAACTTTGAGTTTGAAAAATAAAAACACGTGTGAACAGAAATTTTAGCTCAAAGCATGCTAGAAGTTCAATAAAGGAAAGGCATAGTCGGGGATATCGTATTTAACAGTTCTAAAAATAATTAAACTTACTATAACGCACCATACGAACGAATCATTATAGAGCACTAACACTAACACGTAACACTTGATTATGAATCAAGCGTTACTGAAAAACTGAAATGAAATTAGTACAAATTAAATAATTACAAATTTATCGAACAGTCAGCTTGAAATTGGGAGCAATATATATCAAAGATACCCTTTCTTTAGATTTTAATGATTCATATACATTTTGGTTCGCTGTTTACACAAAGTTGAAAGAAGCACTGTAATCTTATTATTTAGTTTGCGCTATAAAGAATATCATTTGTCCGACAATCCCAAGTATCATACAATAGGCCTAGAAATATCGTTCTCTTTTGAGAAATACAGAACAGTTAAGCGGCACAGAATCTGACCACAAACCTGCGTTTCAAGGCAAATAATACTCTTTATTGCCCTAACAATTGTTTTGCGGGACTCCTTCGATATCACATTTCCACGTGGGTTCTTTGTGAAGTAAAAAAGTGAAAAAATGTTTCATGTAGTTTCTCTGATGAATCTCGCTTAATTGCAAAATAATAATAATAATAATAATAATAATAAAGCAATGTTTACCTTAAAGTTTGGCTTCCTACACCACAACAACAAAAAAAAATTAATATTTGACTACAGTCATATTGACTTTTATCTCAAAATATAAAAGTTCTCATTGCTCCAACCTTTTTCAATTTGTTATTTTTAATTTTGCGTTCTTGATGCAGGCACCCGTATATACATGTAGAAAGCCTCATATATACGTGCATTCAACACTGCTTTGCTTATTTATAGCATCAAAATAATGCAGTAGAAGGTTGGAAAAATTCGGCCGAAAAACAAGAACAATACTTTTTAGGCAAATCCCGACTTGACAAACCTTTTTATTTGTTTGTAAATCATACATATTCATTTTACTTTGGACTTTGGAAAGAATAATCATTACCATTAGATAATTAATTCGAAGACGATTTCCCTATCGACATTTCAGCTAGCTTTATTAGTGTCATTTAGATCTTTAATGGCAAAGACATACATTTTCCTAGGTAAATTAAAATCATCAGGGCCAATTTCCTTCTCTAATTGATATCAATATTTAATACTTTATCAGTATCTAAATTCGCCATTATGTCTGTCAATGTGTTTATCTCGGTTTACAAACCTTAGTTAACAAAACTGATGTTTGCCAAAAACCGGGCTATAAATTATACATCAATTGAATAATCAATAGCATTAAGTGAAACGAAACACATATTTACGTAGTCATTTACATAGCTCTAAGTCTTTTTCATGTCATCATGATTTACACTTTTTTGCGTATTTTAAAGAATAACTTCTAATAAGCCATCAATGGTTTTAATATTAATAAACATGCGATTACCTTGAGTAATTATCCAAGCAGCTAGCCAGCACACAGAAACATTTTGAGTCACTACGTGAGTCATAAGTAGTTTGTAACATATGATGATAACAGTAACAATCACCTCATTTTTCTATAATATCATAAGTAGTTTATAACATGTGATGATAACAGTAACAATCTGTGGTATTTTTTACTGTTTCATAAAAAAATAATAAAAAAATAAAATGAATTTTCAGAAAAGATATGACGGCATCCTCTGCATATTCACAATAAAATGCACTAGCTTAATTGCTGTTCTCATTAACGACTTGGATTCACAATTACATTGCTATTTATCTCCATTCATATTTTCTCTAGGCAATGATGCGTGTTCATTTTAAACACGCGTTTGTCTTAATTTTTTTTTAAATCAAGAGATTGAAAGTATGTATGTAAAAAAACTTGATTGCGAATAATATTGGTATTGCTGAAATATTATTTATTACACAAAACGGTTCAAGTCGCACTGTTCATAAACAAATGCCTTCTTAAGCCCAAAGATTTAAATGAAAAAATATCAACACTCAAACACATTAACATGTTTTGAAAGAGCTTTTTTCGTCTTTATTTCGTTTATTAATTTATAGAAATAATTTTAGGTTTATCTGAACTCCTAATCCTTTCAATATACCATCTTGGGTTGGGTGATGTCGTTTTTTGTTGTTTTTTTCTTTTTTGTTATAACTAGTAAAATAACTTAAAAAGAGCCCCGTACATAAAATTTCAGTTAACGTCACTGCTACGGGTGTCCGAGTACAGAAAAGACCGACTTAGAATGTGTCGTGCTTACAGAAAACATGTCACTAAATTGCTCCTTTAACAAGTGACATTGTGAAGAGAAAAATAATAACGTGCAGTTAAAAAAGGAACATATCAAAGGCAGTGAAAATTAATTATGGTTTCCAAGCCCCTATCTGTCTATTATTGTAACAGTCTGTGACAGAAGCGGCTTTATCGGGTATATGAAAGTCTGTGTGAATTTAACTGCAGACCAATATTTTAGTCGCCGTCTCATTTTTTATGTAATATTCCACATAAGACAATAGCATATTTTCACAGATATATTGCTTTAAAAAGACGAGGGATTGGTTTCCATAGAACAGGTAAACTGAAATAGTTGTCTGGATAAGTATATCATGCCGTGTATTATGTTCAAAATTTGAATTTTGCCATTCTGTGTCAGTAGTTACACAGAATGAAAATTTGAATTTTGCCATTCTGTTTAACTACTGACAGTGTGACACAGAAACAATTTTATATAGGATTAAATGCCTGAAGAAAAAAGTTATATATCCAGTTATTTTCATTGTTTGTCTCAATGATTAAATGGTTAAAAAATCGATTTTACCAGTGAAAGCACAGATAATAGACTTTGCTAACTCGTCTGGGTACATTGTGTTGTGTCGTGCGACTTTATACGCTCGTGTGACGCTTTCACATCAACACGGAGAGAAATGAACATCTCACTGAAATTGACAAATTGGTGAAATGGACATCACTTCAAAAGCCACGTCTCGTTTGCCTAAGTGCGTTTATAGAGAGGCCTTGTGCGTCTTCGCAAACGGGTTTGCACTTTAGTGATCTACAGCTCATGATGATGTGCGCCTATGTAGAACGGCAATAAACATATAGGTGCACACAGACACACTGATGCTTGTATTGACTTTTTGCGGCGATGGAACTCTTTTACTTACATGTCTGCTTGAAAATAGGGAATCTATTCTATATGAGATAGGTTAACACGTGTATTACAATCCCCATTTTATACACAATATAAAGCGGTTAATCATCCGCCGAGAACGTAACTTGAAACAAGTGTATGCCATACAATGGGGAGCTGTGTGCTTGCTCTTAGATAACTCTTAAAAAAGAACCATGTTTGTCTTGATTTCTTCAAGACCAGACCCCTACGATAGAGAGGGAGGGGGGGAAGGCGGTCTTTGACACAGCAAACAATGCAACAAGTACCCTGCATTACCTTTAATGAACACGATCAAAAAAATTAACTAGCACAAGACGGTTATATATATATATACACCAGTCATTCCCTCGAACATTTAATATATCCAGACCACAGCTCCGATAGTAAACGAACCTTAGAATCCAGCCTGCGAAGCTAATAACTCTGTCAGCGACATGAAATGGTACGCGGCCATGCCCCGGTGCCAATCTCGGGGAGTTGAAGGCCTTCGCGAAAGACGTATTTAGTTTGTGGGCGAGATGTGGAAATTAAAACGTTATTTTAGACTCGTAATTGTGGGCAGCGGTTACTACCCATAAATCAGTCAAGAAGGAAAATAAAAGCTGGGCGAGATAGGCGCAGTTGTGACAAAGCTCTTTTTGAGGGCCGAAAAGGATTGTACGTTAACAGGGGTAGAGGTGGGGGGGGGGGGGGGGGGGGAGGAGGAGGGGGCGCGGAAGGTGGTCATCTCGGGATATGAAGACATCATTCAAAACAGTGTACACCACTGATCGTCTCTTAATGACTTCCCTGTTGTCCCTAAACCTCAAACCAGACAGTTATATAAACTATTGACCTAGATTAATACAGCATTAGATACATAAGTCTACATAAATCTTCTTACATACATATAAGTGTTGTTTAATAAATATCTCAAACACTTAAACTGACGATGGACATGATTTTTGGGTTTTTTTTTCCAGGCAATTTAAATGTTTGATTAGAAAAATATCTGACGCCATCATGCCTACATTTTGAAAAACATATTTCACATAATATTTCATCAGAGTAGACAAGTGTGCTGAAATGCGTGCTAAAATTGTATTTTATTGCCCTGAATGTTCGATAAATAGTACGTAATTATAACCATGATCTAATTATTAATTTCATTGAAGCTTATTGAGTGTGTGATGGAATTACGTGATATTTAGTCATTAGATTTATGGTTCATTATAAACCCGCCAAAGATAAGAGGAGCTGACTTCAGTTGCATCTTCTATAGAGCTAGACAGTATTATAATGACTGTCGGAAATGTTTGGGTTATATTTGCTATTCGACATTCTGCTAAGAAGAAGAAGAAGAAGAAAAAGAAGAAGAAGAAGAAGAGAGAGAGAGAGAGAGAGAGAGAGAGAGAGAGAGAGAGAGATGGAGGGGGGGGAGAGAGAAAATCTCATTTCAAAACGAAGAGTCGCTCAAAATCAAAATTAGACACGAAACAAAGACATTGAAAGACGAAAAACTTATAATAATAATAATAATAATAATAATAATAATAAACCAAAGATACAAAAACTGGGTGGTACTTACGCTTACCTGCGGAGGGGCGGTCGGAGTACCTGGTGCAATAGACCCATGCTGGCCACAACAGAGGGGGCGACCCGTCCGCCTTCTGGTCAGGACTGTCCTCGCCCGGGGACTCGTCCGACACCGACGCCCTTTGCTGTTTCAGAGACTGCAACTGAGCTTGTTTTTGTTGTGTCTGTAGACCGTGATGTGTGGTCGTGGTATTGTGCACATCCTGAGATTGAGAGATTTGTACCTGGTTACTAATATTATTATTATTATTATTATTATTATATAAATGATGATGGCCCACGAGAAATTGTGGTTTCAAGTCCTTTTTGCGGCCAAACTCAGGCTGCATAATGTCTCTGATGAAAAAGCCGGTAAATCTCTGAGGAGGGTCGGATATATCCTCTCCATCTTGCTGCTGATCCCCTTCTTCTTCCTCCTCTTCCTCCTCAGCCCCATCCTCGTTAACACCAATGTCTTGGAGTGCGGCACTGGAACCACGCGACTCCTCCGAGGAATGGTCAGACTGTGTCTCCGGAGACTGGCAGCCCGGGGACCCCGAGTCTGGGGACAGTCTAAGTGTGCGCTGTTCGCTAAGTTTACTACTAGAGGAGCTGAGTTGGGAGGTTGTGAGGGAATCGTGAACCCGGTCGTCATCCTCCGTGTCCCGCCGCCGCCGTAGACTTAAATCTTGGGCCATACTTTGTGCATGGTGATGTACACTTGGTATACTTGCCGCGGCTCTGCTCTGAGCTAGAGTTTGGGTATTAGAGGTACAGCAACACGCGCGGATTTCTTCCCCCTCCCCGCAACCGCAAACAGCACAATTCTCCCTAACGTCGTCCAAGCGCACTAAATCTATGGGCTCAGATTTAAGTTTTACCTTAATTGTATCGTAAATATCTCCGGTATTTATACTTTGCGACCGATCTTCCATGATTCCTGCAGACGTGTAATCCACACTAACCAACAAACGCTCAGCACTAGTTGTGACTGCTCATTGGAAATCCGCCGCTGACTTTTATAAATATCCCTCTCAGGGCTTATATTTCACTCACCCACTGGTGACGTCACGCCGGCCGAACCAATGGGAGAGCGCCTCACATTCGCTAATGAAGTTGGTCTCGGGCCGTTCAGATTTCGCTCTGGGACTGTCAAAGCGGCAGATGAAGTGAGGAAGAACAACGGCCCCCGGGCCACGCCGCTAAACGCGCCTCTCCTGTTGTAAATGGCGATTAGAAATGAAGTCCCCGTTTATCATTAAGGTAGCTGGGATAGTCCATTAACGGAGTGTGATTATAAACGGGGCTAGGGTTCGAATTTGGTTAGACATTCACAGTGACGTTGTTAATGAAAGTGTTAACGGACCATTTGCTACTCTCTGACACTGCGACTTTTGATATACGCACAAGAATGCCTATATACTAAATGGGAAGCAGTTAAAATGGAAAATTAAATTCAATCCAAAGTATTAAAGTTTATCATGTTGTTATTACATTATAAGGTCACTCGTGTTTTACAGAATTTTCAGAATCATCGACATCTGTGACTTTTCCCTAATTTTCTACAAATTGTTTTCTAAAATAAGTTATTTGGTTTCATCTTCAATTACTCAACGAAACTACCTTGAAAGGAATCTCTCGGGAGAAAAAAGCATGCTTTCACACAAAAACATTATCTCAAATGCCAAAGTCTACAGAGGTTAAATGCTGATTTTCTCCTAGATGATAGCTTAGTTAATTGTTCTTTCAATTCATTTAAATTGCAGTGTCGAAAAACAAGATTACCAATTTATAGAAAAAAATACACCGTCTGCTGTCTTAACTTTCCGCCCCGACCTTTTCCTTCTGTTCATAATTACAGTTTGAAATGGGAAGCCGAATGTCTGTCATTTTTACCCTGTTCTTGAATGAATGCGAAGTAACATAATATATTTTAAATCATTACAAATATTTTTGGCGCTACACGAGCGAGTACAATACCTTCTCTGGCCGGAAGCGGCGATTGAGGATAATAGAGAAAGATTTAGAACACTCCGAGATAAGATGTTTGATACTTTCTCGATTTCAAAATGCCACGAATTTGATGGATGGAAGAAAAGCTACGTGTTTTAACAGAATTCCTAAACAGTAATAACAATAAAATAATCAATTTGCTTGATGAAAATAAAAGCCCATTCCTCAAGTAACAAACTATAGGAATGAAGCAAGTGTACAATAACAAAACGTATAAAACGTGTAAAATTTTTTCTAGTCTTTTTTTTATCTTTTTGTTGAAAACAAAGCTGTTTGTTTAAAACAAAGCGTGTCCAGCAAATAATTGCTTAAAACACGAGTGACCGTAAATCTATAAAAAAAAACATGCACCAAGCAATTAAAATGTTACTGAGTGCACCTACATTTTGTTTCCTTTTATAAAAAAATGCCGATTACTCAAGAAGTAGACCTTTCTGGACAAGATTTACACGTTTTAGTGAAAGAAAATCATCAGTTATTAGTTACTGACACAGCTGATTAATCGTCTGCTCTTTGCGTTTATAAAAACGCTGTTTTAGATCGGTAATATTTGACTGACCCCCTTCTTCACATCCAGTGCATTTGTAGACTTAGCGCACTTTTGGCAGGTAATCTGAAATCTTCCATTGGCTCAAAAGACTGAGAGGAAAAAGCAAATGACTTCTCGATTTGCGTTGTGCATTTGACGGTGCAAATGTCACTTGCGTCAGTTTGCAAAGCAATATATTGGAGGTGATATTCAGGCAATTAATTTTGCGTTATCTTTTAAGTATGGGTGCGTTAATTGTCCAGCTCTTCGCACTTGGTGTACTCTGGCCATCGTATTGATGATCAACGTTCACGCACGGGTCGCGCGAGTAAACGCATTTCTCGCGAGGCGCGTGTTACTTCTCGTCAATACACAAACTGGTATCAAAAGAATTTGCAATTTAATAACTCATTAGGGCTCCTAATTTCAAAGAAAGAAACCCCTTTGATGTTGAGAATTTCAATAGAGTGAAAACACGATATTAATGAGGGACCGGTAGAAACCTTGACACGCGCTTCGATGTAAAATTCAGCTGGCTTCCACTGGGGTCGCTAAAGTCCCATTAGTAACTTTTCCGACAAGTTTGGTTGATTTGTGGAACAGAAGATAGCTGTTAAATTACAGGATGGCTTCTTTACATCGTCTAAAGGCTTGTCATATTTTTCTTTGTCTTGTTTTTTTCGACAACTGAGATTTATGTGACATGACAATAATTACTTTCTTTGAATATCTTGGCTATTCTCTTTTATTGATTATTCTTATTTTCATTGACCCTTTTTCCAAGGGTCTTTTATTAGACAATTCTTATGGTCCTCGGTAACATCCTGAACTCAATTCAAATTTAAAAAATCCTATTCTATATCGCAATTATTTTATGCTATCTATGCTTTCTATAGTTTACTTGGGTGTTTTACGTGTGCTCAGCTCCAAGCTGTGTTATAGACACCGCCTAAATATCCCTTTTTATTCAGCTTCTAATAATTAATTTTATATCCCTAAGATAATTATATAAGCAATACATGTATGTTCTAAATTCCGTCAACATGATTTATTTTTCCATATTTTATTTTATTTATTTATTTCGCATTTCGACGCTCTTTTCAAAATGTTTTATAATTAAAGGCGAGGACTTTGACTTAGATGTAAACATTTCTACGTGCATCCTTACCAGTTGCAGGGTTACATTTGAAGGTACACATACTTTTCCATTCGCGCCTGATTAAATAAAGACAGAAACTATTTTATCTGTCCTCCGCTCACTTTCTTTTAATGTATTTCGGACATTTTGTTTTGTTGTAGTGACATTCCAATTTCGAGTCTGATGAACCCTTCTTTTCTCAATGGCAAATATCATAAAATGTTCATTTTGTTTTTTTTTTTTCTTTCTTTTTAAGTCTTTGCAGGTGACTTGAAAGATTTTTCTTGCACAGAAGCAAAAAAGACACAGGGCATAAAAGACTCACACCTTCTAGTAAGTGATTTAACGTAGAACCTACAGCGTGTCGAGTTTTTAATGGAAGCATTTAGATGAAAAGAAATTGTGGTCTTTGATCACGCTACCTTGATCCGCGACGCCATTGTGGTTTGTGAACGGCCCCTAGTTATCCCACAAGGACCAGACTCTGGATAATAAATAGTGCAGGACAAACATGCGGCGTTGTGGCCCCTTAAAAAACAAACCACTGGTCCTGGAATAAGAATGCCTGCGTTTGAAATCAAAAATAGTTTGATCAGCATTGTGTAATTACTGATTAGAAGAGACCCCAGCAGACGATATATGGGTCTCGTGTCGTGAGAAAAAACGCCAGAAAGTCGTAACCTTGTGAAACCCAATTCTCAGTGCTTCTAAATCTACACTTCGATCGCGCCACACGCCTCTCTCTCGGCTCCGTTATCAAGACGCTAAGGTGTAAGTGAGAGAAAGAGAGACCGCTTTATTGGGCCGATATGTAAATAGGGCCGTTTTTTCGACGCCGTCTGACAGCTGAAGACAAGTCTATCTCTGGTTTAATACATAATTATAGATATTGGAAAAGGTGTAGGGATCCTATGTTTCCTCCACGGAGAGGCATCTAGCTGCAAGACTTTGTGTATGTTTTCTCTGGTGTTCATTAAACTTCTCGTATTGCCCCATATATGTAACCCCGACTTATATATGAATTTGATCTGTCAAAATCGTCAGTGTAATGTAGGATGATGAGATGTCTTAAATTTGCACGTCGCCCGTGTTCTCACCGTTGAAATTTCAATTACATATTCTGAGAAAAAAACACCACTCATGCCTGGCTATGAACTCTGTGGAAAGGAATGTGAAAACCCTTAGCTGAATAACAGATAAATAACATTAAACGTCCATTGTATCTGTAGTCTTAATTAATTTTTCAATATAATTTCAATTTGATTTGTTGGAAAACGTGCATATATTTATTTTGCTTTCGTGGATTTTAAAGTTACCGGTTGTTTGGGGATAGAAGGAAATTATAAACTGACAAGAATTCCGACCAATGTAAAACTGCATAAATGCAAAACTGCATACAGATAAACAATGAAAGCATGTTTTAACCCGCGTATTTTCTTTTCTTAAAAAATACTTTCCTAACTAGAGTGGGAAAGACTTTTGTGCTATCATTCATTTAGAATTAGATATTCACAAGGCCATATGCTGTTTTGAAAAAACGATTACATCAGCACTTTCATTGTTTATTTTAATTTTTTATTACATTAAACAATAAAAGGCTCTGTGTATAAAAAGAAACTGCAGCTTCATTAATGACCCTGTTAGCGCAAACATCATCGTTATTCATTTTGTCACAAAAAATATTCGGTAACAACAGCCCTGAGTTTCTTGTAAACAACAACACCTAGTCACAAATACGAAGACAGATTACATAAACCCTCAATTCATTGTGCAAGGAGTAACAAGATGCCTTCCAAACTCACTCTCTCTCTCTCTCTCAATAATCTCATCATTACACGCACACGCGCTGCGCCGGCAGACGACTGGACTCCCGTGACGTAACCAGCCATGATTACCTACGCAACCTACAACGTTATCTCAATTAAACACCGTCTTTCAATTGCAACGCAGCAGATTAATTAATCAAACACGATGTAATTACGGGGCCGAGGTGAGGAGGCTCTCACTTCTTCATTTCAACTTCTAACAGTTAGTGACAGATTTCGGTGAACGAAGGAGAGGTAATTTGAGAGCTCTCCTACGGTCATTTATTGCCAGCCTTTAATCTTAGCGCGGAGGGTAATTGCCTCTGTTGCAGAGCCTTTGGGTTAGGCGGTTACTTATGTATAAATTTCACGTTTTAATTTTATAGATTTGATAATATTACGTAAATCATTGCATCTGTTAGTATACGAGCCCCCGTGTCACCCTTAAAGCTGATAAAGTCTGCTGTTGCCTCATTTGCATGGACAAATAAGTTCATTACTTTAAATACCAGCAAGAAAATTATTTCTATCACCAAAGGTGTGTTTTTAAAATGCATTACCGATACATTTGAGAATATATTGAGAGCATTAAGAATTTTTCCAAATAAAATAATAATGATGACTTAAGATTAGGAAAACACAGAATGTAAGAAATTCAACACACGAGATTAAAGAACACGAGAAAAGTATTTGAAAGATTACAAAAACATAAGAAGACATTTGTAATACATTACTGAAAGCATACTACTCGCTCAACAGGGCCAAAATATGCGATTCGTTCTATTTCATCAGCCATGGATTATTTGGGGGCTGTCTTTTTCTGTAAACTTTTTCTAAGATAGACACTTTTTAAAAAAGTAAAATGCGCAGAATGCCTATTTAGCCATCTGTATGTATTTAATAGCAATGCGTAGATGAGCGTTAAATTTAGTTATTTGCAGAACAGATCCACATAAATTATGTCATTTTTCTGCAGATAACGTATTTACTAAAATATGCTACCTAATATCGGGGGTATAAATCACCCAGAGATAAACTATGAGAAACACGATCTTTAAGTTGAGGGTTACCATCCTTATACACAAGTTTTTAAGAGTGCATTCTCTGCACTCTATTTTGAAGCAAGCTGTTGCATACGTACATGCAGCATCATTGTAAGACATCAGAGTGACGCAACAAAATTACAGGTTTCGTACCATGCTAATGCAGGTATTAAACGCGAGTAATGATGATATGTCAGACGCGGGCAAGGCGACTAAATTACAGTGATATCTTACCTGTAACAAGTAATTATTACGCAGAGTAGAAGGAACGTGCACACCTGTTACCAAGTGCCTATCACTTAAGGGACACGCCCGGCTCTAAATTGACCATCTTTAATAGTAGTCTCTCTTGCGGATCAGAGTAATTTGCTTTCACAAACTTTAAGTGAGAGGCGATCCATTTTAGGATAACTGCCCTATGATGTGTTTCATTTAAGATATTACTCAAACAGAGATAGGTACCTCACGAAGAGCAATCTTATTCTGCAGCACAAAGCTGACAGTGCTTTAAGAAGGGTACATATTCTGACATTAATGGTAATATAATATCTACATATGTGTTAACATTCTAGTCTCTTCTAAAGACTAGGGAAACGCCTACTTGTACAGGCGTATTCCAACATAATTTTCCCATGGTTGATGCACATTCGGAGGTAAAATTCCCATTGAAATGATAGATCTGTATGTATTCAGCCGAACATCTCAACATTTATAAGAGTCATTAAAAATATACTCATTGCTAAAATCCTAAACATGACAATATGCAGTTCTAAATTTAATGTATAGATAAGGTATGCTCTTAATAATATCAACAACTGTACTTATGTCGGTTTGTTTAGTGTGCAAAAGATTACCCGTAGTTTTTTAATAGAACAAGACTGACATTTTGTATTTGTCTAAATTGTCGAAATGCAAGCATGTAAACAGTGCTAAAAGGATCAATTAAAACTAGTTAATTCGATATTCCCCATCTTGTCCTGTATAATACAAGGGCAAAAAACAAGCAGTTCCATATTTATTTATCAACGATTTAATTTTAGACCTTCCTTGGGGTGTGAGTGTATAAAAATCAATTTTCTTCGTTTTTTTATTTATCTAGTAAACAAAATTGTAAAAGTATATATATATATATATATATATATATATATATATATATATATATATATATATATATATATATATATATATATATATATATATATCTAGTAAACAAAATTGATATCCTGATTGTAACGTGATCGGTGTTGTGAATTTTTTTTTATTTTATTTTGTTTAGCAATAAGGAGCATTTTTTATCGGATTGTACTGACAACCAACTAGATAATGAGGTTTATTATATTATTATTATTATTATTATTATTATTATTATCGACAGAATTATTTTTCGTTTGATCCCTCTCCCTTAGTTCAGTTAATTAAGATATTTCAATGAAAGAATGTGACATATACATATAAAAGTCATCATCAGCCCTGTCCTCCGTGTGTCGAATGTTGTCGGCACACTTTATAGACCAAACCCCATCACTTCTTTGTAATATCCATATATATATATATATATTGCCCAGTGGTTTACTGTACGCCTTGAAATATAATGCTATCGCTGTTTGTTTCCAAATCCAAGCTACCGGAAATTGTGATATATCTTTTATGAATATTGTTTTGAAAACCGTCTTGTGTATCTCTGCAAAAGCACAACCGACAACGCCAAGGACAGTTTCTCTAAATTAATCAGTTTACAAGAGAAAATAGCATTTTAATTGATCATGCAGTTAGGCTTTTATTATATGATATCAAACTTCCACTTGGCTTTTTTTGGCGAGAATTTCTGACTTACCTATTCTCAGCACTTAAAAGTGAAATATTTAAATACATTATTTTGGGACGACATTATTAAACAGAGCGGGTTTATTTAAAGCTCCTTTAGAATGTATAAATTGTTTTATTGTTATAGTTCACAACGTCTGGTGTGGATACTAATTAATACTCAAATAAAGAAAAGAGAGCCTGCGTGTCATATTCGCGTGGGGTTCTCCATCGCTGAAGATCTACCGTCTTAACGGAAGTCCCCGGCGTCGCCAGCGAGCCCATCAAGTCCCTCTTAATTACTCTTCAGCAAGAAATTTAAGCACGGGACCACCAAAGTTATCAGTATAGATAGCGACGGTAATGGTCGCATTACAAATAACGCCATTACAATGAGAATGAAAAAGCACGCATTACAAACATTGATAGATAAAAAATTGCCCCGTAGTGAAACATCCAACGGTGATGTGGTGAGCCCGAGTTTTTTCACCTTCGGGGCGCCTCGTCTCGTCCTTGCGGGGAGACGACAGGATAAACGTAAACCTTATTTCGTCAGCCTCGCGCGGGGCCACGCGTGTTACCTTAAAAAAAAACAGTGCCCTGTATTATCATGACGTCTTTTAACCACGTTTAACTGATAGGTTAATTTGGTAGACCGAGAAGAAAAGCAGGGGAATAGAGAAGTTTGGTAAGGGCAACCGTTTCCGCTGTTGATTGAATCTCATAACTTAGCAACACCCGTCGCCTTGACGCCGTGTTAAGCGTCCATCATTGTCACGATTCCGCCATTACTTATACTGGATGATGATGATGATACGATGTCAATGATGATGTTAATGATGATGATGATGATGATGTTGTTGATGATGAATACGACCATCACTTTAACGCGACACTTCCTAAAGATACTCGATTGTATGAATTGCATTGACATTTTCATGACTTGGACGCATGTCTGTCGCTCAGTTGCCTTTGTAAGTTTTCAGGGACCTGTGACACAAGAGTGCTATCCTGAGCCCAAAAGTTGGACTTGAACTTTTCGACTCAATATTTAGCCTGCTAATCAGTTATAGCCTAATCGATGAGAGAGAGAGAGAGCAAGCCAGAGCACCTTCATTAAACTAAATTTTAAGTTGAAGGGACCTGCAATTTATGCCGGCCCGATGAACAGGTTAACGTAACTGTAACTTTAATTGCCAAGATTTTTAAACTTATCTGTATATTTTACCAAAAAAGAACTTTCCAAGGCAGCTTAAATAAACATCTTCATATACAGGAGAAGAGAGTGGATTGCAATCAAGTGTCAAGTGTAACCCAGTGAAAATCCGTTAAGCGAGGTGTATAAGGTGAACCATGGAAATCAAACCGTTATCGGAAGGTAAAATGGGCGAATTTGTGTATGGAATGTACCGGAAACTCAAAATTCTCAAAACTCAGTAAACGATATCCACACGATCTTTGAAACATTCAATGTATGCATCACAGAAAATCACTAATAATTTACAAAATGGAATAAGAAGGAAATAACATTATTTCTTTTCAGATGATTTTATGACTTGTAAAAAGTTGGAAATTAAAATCGAAGACTTTATTAAGTATTGATATGTTTTAAGAAGCCCTATGACTGGTGAAATACCAGTCTTATCAAAACACCTAAGCCATGCGGACTTCTGGCTGGCTACTGGCATGTGTGTCGTACTTATGTCATTCTGGCAACGCTTAATTTCTTTCAGTGTTCGGGGTTCGATGATACTTAAGACGTATAGACCATAAAGGCATCGTCAATATTTCATACGCCTAATTTGAACGCCATTTGAACGTCGTTTTACAAATAATCTCATTAACGTATTGGTTTCACATAAGTGGCTTCACCTCCGTACGATAACTGGTAACACGCTAATAAAAGAACTACAACTCTGAAGTGATAAATTGTTTTAATTAAGCAATATCTGAGAACTCATTACCTGGAAAGCGCGTTAATCAACCAAAATGATTAACTCTTTTAAAAAGAAGTGCAGGACTGACATATAGTAGTTGCGCGTTTACAGTAGGCTCATCTATATCGAGTAAAACCTTTTTTAACTCACGAAAAATCCGACTTGTCGGCTTTGGTTGCAATTTAAACCGGGGATAAACTGGTAACACCCAAACAATTTTATCTCACACGTGTTGTATCATATCATAATTGTGGGGCGTGCCTCCACAAAACGCGATATGGCAAATCCCCGGGGATGTTTTGTGACTTAAATTATTGATTCGGGAAACGGCCCAAAAAATTCCAGTATGAACGCGCGGGGTCGATAATTGGCGGCCGCTTCGCACCCTCTTTGATCAGAGTAGAACGTCAAGACGTCAGACACGAGCTCCTCGTTAAAGTAACACGTATGGCTGATGTAGAACACAGGTCGCACCTGCTCGATTTTCGACAAGATAGGGGAGAGAATGCGTGCAAATTAGTTTTTCTCACACTTATCGACACAAAGCTGTGAACGGATTACGTGAAGGGACTTCTTTTTTTTTCTTATAAATGAGTATTTTTTAATATCGAACGTGCAAACTAAGAGTAGTGCCGTTTTGTATGAGTAAATATTTTTTCGCGCTTCTATCGGACAGTCCTTAAGTCTTTTCTGATCCCTTGTACAATCCAATAAGAAATAATTACATATGTTCATTCCTATTCCCTTGTGATAAAATTTTAACCATTGTTTCACTAATATGGTATTGTGATAAAATATCACCCGTCATCTCTAACACAACCAATAATAATGTGATAGTCTCACCAGATGTTTACATCTAATAAATTATGTAATGGCGATTTCACTAGGAATTAAAAAATTCCAATTTCAATTTCATGACAATTCCAATAAAACATCAAGATTTGGGGAATATAAACCTCTGTTAAAGGGGCCAGTTTTCAGGCAATGGTCAATTATTTTAAGGCACTCAATTAAAGGTATTAATCACTCTTAAGTATAGAAATATATCTGTTTTTTTAAATGATTCTCATTCGTTTAAATCCATTATATTTTTGCCCATTTGTGTAGGGTAAAGAAAACTGCGAAGCATTTTTAGAAATTATTTTAAAATGAATTACAGATGATCATTTGAAGACTCCTTTATTATGCTACATCTAGCATGCGAAGCGACGCCTTGTTTTCATATATTTCTGGGTCTCTATCAACTGCAATATAAGCTAGATCTACATCCGTTTTATACGTGCCATCTATTTCAAAAATACCTTTAACTGTATTGTAATATGGAGCACTGTTAGAGTTTATCGTCAAATTGAAATGTAGCAAAACAATAATAAAATCAAATAGAAATATATATTTTAAAAATACAAAAAAGACGGATTCAGCTATAATTGTAATCCTTTTTCATCTTCCAAAGAGCTCTCTTATCAAAGAAATTTCATCAAAATGTGTAACCAAAATTTGGGGATATCTTATTCACAAATGACATAATGTTTCTTTGTTGATAAAGCTAAATATCCGAGCTCTTCCTAGTAATTCAACCCCCTTTTCTGAAATACACATTTTAGACAAATGTGTTCTAATTTCAAATTGGACAGGTTCTGCCTTTTACCGACATATGAACAGTGATGTGATCAACATACGCACACTAAAAGGCAGAAGTCGATAAAGAGCCAAATAAAAATATGACGTCCCCTCAATAGATATTCCACTCGTGGGTTATTAAAAGAATTAAACTTAATTTAAAATTCACTAAAAGAAAGACAAAAAAATTCAATCTGTAAAAGTAGCTTCAATGGTTACCACAATCAGACATTAGCAGTTGTAATAGTCGTAATTATCTGCGAATACAAATCTAGATAAGATGAAAAGAGTTCAAATAGAAAAGCGAATTTTTCGATGGTCATGCAGCGGTTTTTCAAGTGATTTTAAGACAAAAAGAAACTCTGTCAGTTGGAAGAATTTGGTATAGAAAAGGGGCTCATATATCACACCACAGTTGCATATATGTACATGAATTATACGCATAAAATATTATAAAGAAAAATAAAATATTTCAACAAAATGATTTTAAAGGGAAAATGTCTGTCACCTAAAGTCATAGAACACAAAAGATACGAGAGTAGATATTTCTAATATTCTCTTTCCGCCAAAGCTGTGAACAATAAACAAGAAACGAAAAGCCGACATTTTGACTGAGTCGGAAAATCAACACGTAGTAATGATCTCCACTTCACAGAGATCAAAGAGATTAAAAAAACTCAAATTGAAATTTCTTTCCTTGATTTTAATCTTGTAAATTACTTATCATGCCCTCAATTACAACACTGGTTGCTTTTTTTCCTTTGTAGAAATAATTTTCCAATTTCAGAGGACCATGCAGAAATTACGTACTTATCCAATAATCTGTTATCTTCCGTTTGCGAAAATAAGAGAAACGGCGGCACAGTGCAAGACAAGCTGCTGTTAGTGCGTTATTTTTTTTCAATGTTATCGCGGTCGCTTTTTCGTCTGTATTGAGATCCTATATTCGTTAAGCACTTCATGATGGTGGTTGCTGACACATGTCTTTATTTCATTTATGTTTTATTTCTTATTGGATTTAATCCACAGTTTTATTTTTTCAGTTTGAATGTTGTTTTTCCGTTCTCATTGAAGGTACATACAGTAGGCTACAGCACTCCTCTCTCTCCTTCGATACTTATTTAATTTCTTTTAATTTCCTAGCACTGTTACCGGTTCATACTCTCTCTCTCTCTCTCCTTCCTGTCCGGCAATTTCTTAACATATTTTTATCCTGCATTATTTCGTTGTCCCGTTACCGTTGAGCGCACATCTTATTCATCAATTTCACCCGCTCTCTTTGATGGTAGATTCGATATCGGCGGGGCCTGTGAAGTCAAACTAATTTATCACCTGTATCAAACAGCTTGTCAGCCGTCGATACCGCCCCCGAACAGCCTCGAAACACAGCACGATCCTCGGTAGTCGGGGAAATGGTCTGGGCGTTCCCCACGGCCAAATGATGAACAAAATGACGACGCGCGCTGTTGTGTCGCTTAAGAAACTTTAAATGCATCCTGCAACTGAATAGTGACGTTAAGGTAATTCCAGTTGTTCTTTTGATGTACGTTTTACAAAATGAAGTAATTTTGTTTAAAATTGAGTGGTTTTTAAGGAAAATTAAATCATTTTGGGGACATAATGATGTTGAGTCCCTCAAAGGACAGAATTTAAGTATTATCTTCTAAACTAGTTGATAAAATAAATGGGAATGTTATTCAAAACGCCCCAGGTGTAAATAGAATTGAAATATGAAATGGTGTACTTTTGAGCATTGAGCAATGAAAAAGTAATGGTTTGACCCAGTGTTAATTAAAAAAAATTAAAAGGTAATTTATATGTACATATAAGCTGTCCCATGTTGCGACATCTGTGTTCATAACCTCTTATAAACCCAACCAAAGCTAACGGCCCTGATCGACAATTTTATGTCAGCGAAACTGCATAAAATAAAACTAAACTGCGTTACTTAATAGTCAATATTTCCTTTTTTTCGATAACAATACACGGATTATTTTTGCAATATATGTAAACTTTTATTAGTCGCTGTTATTAATTTAATATTTGACGACATGAGGAATAGTATAACCATCATCGACGTCCGTGACTGTCTCATACAGAAAGAACTCTTAGCTCTTAGAGCCGAGTGAAAGTATTAAACTGTGCAGGAATATATCGGAGGAGTCTTTAAAAAGTTAAGTAGCACCTGATTTAACCACTCATCTTTGCGATTTCCACGTCCGATTCCTTTGAGCCAAGGCATGTTCTCTTTTCGTCACACTGAGTATTTTAGATTGGCATTCACGTCGCTCCCTTTGAACCCATCTGGCAGCGCCGCGCTCTAGCATCAGCTACCAGTTGGCTTAGTTTCATGACTTTTTTCTAAAGGCATCGCACAAGAAAATAACATGTCAGCCTCTATTACGATGAACTGTGCGAGCTAGCTTAATCGTTTTTCAAACTGTCTCTCGGGAGGTTAATCGCTTCTCGGTCGAAAAAGTCATCTGGCGTGCCAACATTACAATCAGAGCTGATGGGAAAGAAACACGGAGAAAATAAACATTATTCTTGATGTTATGGACGTTGATGTTAATTGGGCTTAATCATCAGTGCGTAACTTTGAAGCGCATTGAGAGAGAGGGAGAGAGAGGTATCCCGAGAGAGAGAGAGAGGAGAGAGAGAGCTTTAAACGTTGCATGATAAGAGCGCATACTTCAAAGAATAAGGAAATGTGGTGTAACTATTCTTCTCAACACTTCATACTTCAATATGTCTGCAAAAAAATTCTTCATTGTTCTGCGGAAAACAGGGCAAATAAAACGGAATTTAATTTGCTTTAAAACGTAAAAACATAAAAACTCATTATGAAAACATATTTCTTTGTTATTACAGTCTCCTCACTACAGTATTTTACCTACAGACCTGGCAGTGATAATTATCGAACGCAACTATCAAGGTTTCTTACGAAATTGTCCTAATGTATTTTTTTCTTTTTTTGCAATTGGAAGATACATGGACCCTAGGTTTTTCCTAGTTTTGTTTTCCCCGGTAGGTGCGACTTAAAACTTGTTATGAAAAAAAGGACTCGAGCATAAAATGGGGGCTGCCTCGATATTCGAATTTGTTTTTTAAGAATCTTGTATTCAACTTCCTTTGATTTATTTTTGTCAAAATATTAATTTAGAGATAAAAACATTACAATAATACAAATGAGTACTTTATCAAAATATTTTAAAAAGTGTGAACAGCAAGAGCAACTATTTTAACAAAATCCCAGAGCAAACGTTTTATATTACAAAAACGGCCCTCTCAAGGAAATAGTAAGTAGTTATAGTTTAACAATATCTCTCGTGTATCTTTTTGAAGCTAAAAAATATAATGATTACCAAACTCAGATATGGAACGCGTATTTTTTTTCTTTGTTAACCAAAACAGTAAACCTGTGAAAAAGAAATCATCTTCAAATCGTGATTCACGCCTAGTGATTAACTTACGTAACATGTTTGTTCCTAATAAATGAAAAAAGTGGATAAAGGATTTAGGACAAGAAGAAGAACGAAAATAATTTGAAAAAGACAAACAGAAAGGAGCAAAGAAAGATAAGGTAGACCCACTTCTGAAAAAAAGTTAAGTAAACAAAAGTATTTCAACAAACAACCAATTCAAATATAAGAGAATATATAATATAAAAGTATACAAAGAAAGAAATGAATAAATAGGACAATTCGCACTCACAGGCTGTACTCATTGATTTTCAAATGAAATGTAGGCATTTAGAATCATCCAAATACCACAGGGCTATTAAAACGTCTGCTAATCCTCTGGCTCACCAAATTGCTCCTTACAATCTTTAAGATAAGAAATATAATACTTACAAAACTTCATCCTTGTAATCATACCGTTTGAAAACCAATCAATACCATCTTCTTTAAGTTAGACATCATTGTTTTATTGTATAATTGTGTTATTGTCCGTCAATTAATTTGTTTGATTTATTGTTGCTATTATGGTTTTCAGCGCTGTGATTGTAAATACCGGATTATATATTATTTATCATGGTACCTTCAACTCAAACAGTGGCGTAGCCTTTGTGATGTCAAAACTAAAAAGGTTCCCGTTTACCACAACCAGGTCTAAAGTTTTGGTTTGACGCCTTAGTAAATCAGTAGCATTACAATGAAATGAAACATTGCAGCCGTTTTATTCCATTAAACACCTGATTTATGTTTCAGACCAAAAGTTACTTTATTCAAGCGGTTTCTGTGAATTTTTTCCTGAACTGATGTAAGCAGAATTCTTTGTCTAAAAGCTAAGTCTATTTTTGGACTAAAACTCTTCGGTGCACCCGATGTTGAAGTTTCCAGCCACAAATTAGCGACAATTGCGTTAGAGGCACCAAAGATGAGATACAACGCAATGCATTATTTTGATTCCATATACCAGCCAGCAAGCTTGGCAAATTCGGATCAGACCGGTTCCACACACGGGGAATGAACCTGTGGGATGTAGTCCTCACCTCCACTGGGGAATAATTATGTTTATTATGAACAAATAGGTGCACCAATGTCAGTATTTAATAAACGTGTCATTGCAGAGAATTGACGATAATGACTGATCGAATTTCTGCATAATATGCCCAAATGACCTTCCCAATCAGGTGAAATCCAAGGGCAACGTCCTGTTTTGCCTCCAGAAAACTTGATTAATGTTTGTACAACACAATGCATTATTATGGTTCCATATGCCAGGTAGCAAACTTGGCAAATTAGGATCAGACTGGTACCACACATGGGGAATGAGAGTGTGGGATGTAGCATTCACCCCTACTAGAGAAATAATTATGTCTATTTAAAAAAAAATTGCGCACCAATGTCAATATTTCAATATGTGTTAATACTGAGAAGTGACGATAATGAATGATCGAATTTCTGCATAAAATGCTCAAATGACCTTCCGAATCAGGTCTAATCCAAGGGCGACGTCCTGTTTTGCCTCCAGTTAACTTAATGCAATGTATTATTATGGTTCCATATACCAGACAGCAAGCTTGGCATGTTTGGATCAGACCAGTTCCACACACGGGCAATGGACGTGTGGGATGTAGTCCTCACCTCCACTGGGGAATAATTATGTTTATTATGGACAAATAGGTGCACCAATGTCAGTATTTAATAAACGTGTCATTGCAGAGAAATGACGCTAATGAATGATCCAATTTCTGTACAACATGCTCAAATGACCTTCCGAATCAGGTGAAATCCAAGGGGGATGTCCTGTTTTACCGCCAGTTAACTTCATAATGAAAATAATAATAATAGTTTATTAGGTAAATTTGCAACCCTAAGGTTGAAGCTGTATAAATTATGTTTAAAAGAAAATTGACAATAAACTTTAAATTATAAACCAATATACTATTCCTAAAATACTACAAATAAAAAAAGCGTTCATAAATTACTACAAATTAAAAAGGACAGTAATTAATAAAGGAAATTTTTAAAAGTTCTGTCTTCACTTTTGGTTGTAAAAATTTGGTGTTATTTCGTAAAGGACGAGTGTTTCTTTCGGGCAATAAATGACCCAATTTTTCATAATTTTGTAGTTTTGTATGAAACCTCTGATACAGCAAATGTCTAGGTTTGTCTAGAGTGTCGATGTTACAGACTTTTAAGGCATCGTCATAACTGAGACCAGGGCAAATAATCCTCAAGGCTCTCTTTAGAACTGACTCTAGACATTCAGATTGCTCAGCAGTCAGACTTTGTCCCCACACTGGACACGCATATTCTAAAACTGATCTTAGTACAGACTGGTAGATAGTTAATAAATCTTGTATGTCCATTTTTGCCCTCTTTAGCTGTCTGAGATAAAATAGCTTTAAACATGCCTTAGCATACATGGTTTGGATGTGTTCAGCCCACTTAAGGTCTGGGATTAAAATAACACCAAGTATCTTAAACTTTTTGACCTTTTCTACACATTCAACTTGGGTAATGGTTTATTATGGTTCCATATATGCTAGCTTGAAAGCATGGCATATTCAGACCGGCTCCACACACGGGGGAATGAACGTGTGGGATGTAGCACTCACCTCCACTGGGGAAGTAATTATGTTTATTATGAACAAATAGGTGCACCAATGTCAGTATTATTCACGTGTCATTGCAGAGAAATGACGATAATGAATTATGTGGGTGTGGCACTCACCTCCACTGGGGGAGATAATTTTGCATAATATACTCAAATGACCTTCCGAATCAGGTGTAATCCAAGGGCGACGACCTGTTTTGCCGCCCCTTAACTTGGGTAATGTATTATAATGGTTCCATATGCTAGCAATGCAAGTTTGACAAAATCGGATCATACCGGTTACAAGCATGGGGAATGAACGTGTGGGTGTGACCCTGACATCCACTGGGGAAAATAATATTATGCACAAATTGAAAGTACCAGTATTTTGAAATCCAAGGGCAATGTCCTGTTTTACCTCCAGTTAACTTGGGTAATTGTTTATTGTGGTTCCATATACCAGGTAGCAAGCTTGGCAAATTCGGATCAGACCAGTTCCACACACGGGGAATGAACGTGTGGGATGTAGTCCTCACCTCCACTGGGGAATAATTATGTTTATTATGAACAAATAGGTGCACCAATGTCAGTATTTAATAAACGTGTCATTGCAGAGAAATGACGATAATGAATGATCCAATTTCTGTACAACATGCTCAAATGACCTTCCGAATCAGGTGAAATCCAAGGGCTACGTCCTGCTTCACCTACAGGTAACCTGAGTAATGTTCGTTTAAAATATTTCTTAGAAGCATATTCGGATTGTATATGCACCAACATGATACACTACAAAGATTGTCGTATTCAAATCTCAAGATGCACATTATGTCGTTGATTTAATTCACACGAACAATTCCATTTAACTTTATCAAATGAAAGAGTGAGAAAAAAACAGAGGATATAATAATAATAATAATAATAATAATAATAATAATAATATAGGTAGATGAATGAAAAATTAAGAAACAAGTTGAGCTATGCCGTTTTGGAACAATACCTAATTGGTACACCTATCACACTGCACGCAAGCTTTCATTCCATTCCGGAGACTAGATAACTGACTAGACAGTGTACTACGTGTGTAACCAAACCTTTATCATGGCACATACCCTTCCCTAATTTTAGTATAGTTAGTAGGCCTGGGTTTGTTAAAGCATTTAGTATTTTTTGATAGGAGGAGGTTAAGTAGAACTTAATATTATCTTCAGTTATTCAGTCGCTGCGTTCACATCTAGTTAAATTTGGGCCGAGGAACTGGTCTTGCTAGTGTCGTTTCAGGGCAAATGATAAGTCCACCCAAAACGATAAATCTACCAATTTTTGGTCTCGCACAGTCTTAGTGTGCATATACTTTTACCAGAAAAATGTCAATGGTAGGCACTATGAATAAAGATTTCGATTTCATCGATTAATAAGATACAACCTGGTTTATTTGGTATATTTTTCATCTCCATATGTGTATTGATAAAGTTGAACGATGACGGATGGTATTAGACAAGTTATCAAATGTTCACGCAGCTGTTTAACCGTGTCAACCATGCGTCACACCGTGGAATCACGATAGCTGCTATCAGACAAATGTTAAATGCTGTGCGTGCTACGGCTATATTAGATCAGTATCAAGTATAGTTGCTTATTCGGGTCATCACAACTTCATGCCTCTCAAAGTATGACAACAAAATATCCCTACAGAAATCAAAGCCTGATTGTTGACACGTACTTCTGACCGCTAGGCGTTCAAAGACAAGGGAAAAGCAACAGATGGAATTATAAGCGTGCCCTGAAAGAAGCATTTGGAACACTTGATATTTGTGTATTATGATAGGCGAATTTTTCTAGGTAACGTCTCTTTTGTAGTGCAAATTCTCAAGTTACCTACAATATTCCTAATTTTTTCTTTTATTTCAAATCATTAAAAATCAAGGGCAGTGCATTATGGTCCGGGGCAGTGAAATATATCGCAGTGAGGCAGGGTACAGGGTAAAGTTACCACAGTGTATTTCAGTTCATATCCCAGTAGAAACATTGTTCAATTTAGTTTATCTGTGTGTTACAGTACTGTATTCTCGCAATGCTACAAGGTTCAAGCTAGTTCGATATCTGTAACGTTTGTTCGACCTATATGTACAAAAAATAAGTCACAATTTGAATTATCTTGAAAAAATCAGTTAAGTCACATGTATGTTTCATGCCTTGGACTCTCTATTCATATCAGTACACTTGCCTGTTAAAATATGACTTAACGAAGACAGCGTCTCCAGTGAGTATCTGCTCAACTCACGTTGTTAAATCGATGGAGTTTTAAGGACGGATCTACCATGCATTGTCCAGAACTCGTGTAGCAGAAGAGTAACATGTTCCAACATCGATGTCTGCTGAATACCGAACAACGACTGGGTTTTTTTTATGACGCGACAGTAAAATGAAAGCCGCCGTAGAACCGCAAGATTGGTTTGAAATGCAATTGTCTCTTTTGTCTCGTGCGATGGTTGCAATTGGAACAGATTTATATAACGTGTTAGCATACTAAACAACATGAATGGACGTAAACTCTTTGAGAAATTGAGTTTCAGAAATTGCCTTCATTTTGTAGCCTACTACTGGATACCGACATAAGGGATTTCTCTTTTATGATTGTAGTTTTGCGCAATAAAATGTTTTCTTCGTAATGTGTTTATTAGGGGAAAATGTTGAAAAAATAACAAAAACAAATGAATTTCTAGCTTTACATCTTTCTGTATTTGCAGTCAAGGTGCTTAGTACGTACTATATCCCTCCCAAAATTTCGAAAGGCTGGGAGCTTAGATCTTTGTCCTTCGTCTAATCAAGATACCTGTAACATCCAAAGGTGATAATAGTTTGGCTTTATTAAGTTAAATTTTCGCTCAAGATATCTTAATTATCCGGTATTGTGATAATTTTGTACTATTTCTGAAGACACAAGATGTGGAAAATGTACAGACGGTGTAGTAATTAACGCATTGTTCAGTTCGTTAACGTGAACATTTCCTTGTAGGCTACTGTTCACGTAAATACGATTACCTCTCCGTACGTGTTGGCCGCCATTGCTGCGACAGCCCAACAGTGACAGTAAAATGGTTGTAGCCGTTGAACCGCAAATTTTGATGAAACATAACAAATGGAATTGGAAAAGAATTCTCTAACCTGCTGGTTTACTTAACTGCTTGAATTCCGGTATATTTTTGATAAATTGAGCTTGGGAAATTGCCTTGGAGTTTGATGAATTCAAAAACTGACTTTATTTTGTGCTACATGCACCTTTTACCAATTTCAATAATTGGGTGTTCTCCACTACTCTTGTGATTTTGGAAAATTGCCGAAAATGTTTAAATGAATCGTATTATGACGTGTTCTTTTGGCCATTCCATTGTGGAAAACAAATTAATCCCTAGCGTTGCACCTCAACTTTACCACTTTGCTAGCTGGCTTCTAGTAAACTGTATCAGGCCTTATAAACGGATGAGGTGTTTGCGAACTCGATCCTCAAAACTCAAATGTCCAAATTAACGACTCGAGCCATCGCTGCCGTCACTGCCCGACCGACACGTTTATCACACCGAACTATACTTATGTTTTACTTCAGAATTCCAAGGGGGGTGTAGTTAAAAGACAGTAGTCTTTAAAAGGGTGTAATCTGTAAATAAGTATTCTGAATATGAGTTTAATAGGCACAAAATTTGTCGTACAATTTTTAAATATTGTCTGTGTATGCCAGTGACAGTTCTCAGCAAAACTGCCAAACCATTCTTTGTTTAATTTGAGGATTTTTTAGGTTTTAGATTGTAAAATATGTCGGTTAGGATAGAAACAGTATTATTCTTAAAAGTATTAAAAAAATCAGGTTTTCCCCCTAGTCACCAGACCTTAGTCACGACGTTGTCCACTAGATGTCACTGCAGACATTGACAGGACATTTTCATGCACCTAAAGAAACATGCAACATGCAACACCAAATAGGTTTGCTTTTTTTGTGTGTGTGGAGCATCCATGGTATTAAGGAGAAAATCGCATACAATCTCGAGAAAAATGATCTATATATCATCCTCTATTTTACTTGGTCTTCACCAAATTTGAATTAAAAAATTTTATTCCATGTCTGAATATACTGCAGACTGTTTTTAAAAAACACAATGTAGAAAACATTTTATTTGGGGTTAGGGTTGTTCCTTTTGTTTTAATGCTGTTATCGTCACGTTCATTTTTATGACTGGCATTGCAGCGGCAAATGAACTCGGTGAGTCCTTATCACTGCAAAGTCAAGGGGTTTGCAGATCGAAAGTCTAATTGTATAAATTTAGTATTCAGTTCACAGTTGTTGATTTCAACGGACGCCACTTAGAAGGTACTCTGAGTGTTATCTTGTAGTCCCACCACGCAAAAAAATCAGCGATTAGCAATCAGTTCGTATCTTAAAATGCTATAATGACCAAAAACAGTGCGTGGAAAGAAGGCCGCTGAAGATGTGGGTGATGCATAATTGGTAATTCTAGCACTGTTACTTATGCGAGTAGACATTAAGATTAGCTCGAGTAGAGATCAGGAGAACAGATTTAATGTCACGTTGGGTTAGTAACCATGCTTTCGCGCCTGGGGCTCTTTTGGGGAGAGCTAATCAGAAGCAACTGAGGTTCTGTTGGGTTGGTTTGGGGTAATGTATATTGTTTTGTGCTGGAGTAATATTGTGGGTTCTATTGAATCTCGTTATATCATTCCGGGGTCATTGCAGTGTGAACCACTTGCGTAATCATTGCCGACTGTTAGATTTTTATGAGCCAGAAAATAGCACAATGGCCTAATTTAAACCGTACGAAATTCACGAAAATCACGATCGTGCAGAATCGAAATACATGCGCTCCCCAAAAACCCCCTATTTTGAAACGGCCTATTTTGAGACCGTTCAATCTTTACGCGTCGTTCGAAATTCACAGGGCCTAAGTTCAATGAAGCAAGCCAGGTCCAGTGGGGGACGGTCAGGGTTCCTCCTTTATCCCTTACGGGCCCCAGCAGGACTTGCCGGCAGGGTATCCAACGTATTTAAGTTACTATTTTAGTGAGGCTATTCATATTTATTTATGTGCTTACTAATTTTTTTCACAGGAACAATTCTCAATAACATCGTCATTAAAAAAAAAAAAGCCAGTCTTTTCAGATGCACGCTGCTGTACAAGTACATGTAGAAAGCTCGCATACATGTAATCTTTGGAAATGACCGCTTCGGGCCGTCCTCTCGTGCTAAGTTAAGTTATCGTGTAAGATATACGATTCTGATAAGGGCTTACTTTCCTTGATAAATTCAAAAGGATAGCTTGGACCGTGTTTCATATAGGGGTGTTCCCTGCTTAAATTGAGGTCCCCCCAACCCCCTAAAACGTACATAGCTTACGCTTTTCGTCGTGCCAATGTGTTTTATCCGCCACGTATGATGAACATGGCTAGAAGCGAAATCATTGTTATAAGATCTTCATTCCGTTGCCGGGCTCTGACACATGCATATTGTGTATGGTCTATTATCGCAAATGATTCAGTATCGATGCTCAATTAACTAAGTCAGTGGTATAAAGTTTATCGCTATAAGATAATTTCCGTTAATGGATCAGCTTTCTCAAGCGTTTTCCCGTAAATAAACACATTCCGATAGTTATCTTTTTATGGGGTTTGATATATTATGGGCGAACAGTGCAGCTGTACCTGCATATTGTGTGTGTGTGTGTTTGTGTGTGTGTGTGTGTGGGGGGGGGGGGGAGGGGGGGGGAGGGGGTCGATTTTCGGGGCACGGTGTCGGTGGTTTTAGAGGTTGGCATAACCAAGAAACTATATCCCCTTATCATAACTGAAAAAAGTATAAATACGTAAACGAAAAAATAAATTAACAGATGACGAATGAATACTTAATAAAGAGGAAGAAAAGCGAAACGGAACAAATACACGAGGGAATAGATGAATTTAAAGATAAACCAAATAGAAAATAAATAAACGGAAAACAAAAGAATAAGAGCTAGGGCAGGGTTTGAACAGTCGCTTCAGAAAAGGAGAATCTTTGAACAATTCATTCCAACATTGTAACTGCATGCTTTGTGCACTACCCTATCATCTCGGCGTATTAGCATATTCTGGAAAAATAATAAACAAATCAATTCTTTGTTACTCTTATTTATTGCAAAGCGAGTTAAAGGTTCAACGAGTCTTAGATTGCACAAGTACATTTGTGTTACAACAAACATGAAAATACAATCTGTGCTACTGTGAAAAGCTCTGGGGAATGAAACTTGCCGCCGAAACAGATCTACATTATCGATCACGTGCAACACGCTCATCTGTTGCTATACAGGAATTAGAATTAAATTGAAATAACGTGTATTGAGTTCATCATAAGTAGTAATGCTGTGATTGCAATATTGAAATTAATCTGAATCAATTTATTAAAATATTAACATTAACTGTATCGCTCTTGGTGCGGAAGCGATACGGTGTTGTAATGCAATCGTCTTGTCCGAGCTCGAAGGTCCATACTGTCCCTGTGGCCAGCCACCCTCAAAAGGACGGCCCGAAGACGTGTTTGCTCGAGTCGATGGACGGCGTTGTCCCTTTCCATAATGCGCATGCGCCTTAACTGTTGGAAGTCCTGCTTCTGGCTTTCAATATGCTGCCGAAGTTCTTCTGGCATATACAACTGGCTTCGTGTCATCCGTTTCCCATTCAAGTAAGTAATGTCCCTTTGCTTTTGTACTGGAAGGCTGGACAAGGTGCCCGCTTTCATGTCCTGTTTGAGTACAGGGTCACTGTCGGTTTGTTCTTGGTTCAGTTCAATATCGCCTCTTGGACTTTTAACATAATAGTTATTTTTTATATAACCCGTCCCGGATTTGGCATATTCGTAAAGTGATAGTCGAAGGGGCATTTTTCCGTTGTTAACATAGGTTTCATGGAACACTATGGGTCGAACCGTATTATCATAGTCCTGATTTCTTACTTCTCCGCTGCGTTTCATCGGAACCAGTGTTTGTGCCTGCGGTTCTGGCATAACCGATTCCTGGTATGTTTCGCCAAACCCTCCATAATGCATTTGAGGTTGAGATGGTGGGTGCTTCGCTGGCGAAATGTTACTGTCACCTCGCTTGCCCGGGATGTGGGTACCAGAGCATCTGCAAAGATTACCGCCCATCCCTCTTTGGCACCAAATCACGCAAAATCCAGGGGCACCAAACACGCTACTCGCCATACACGTACTTACAATAAACATAATACACGCTGTCTTCATGCTGGCACCGCTGCCGTCGATGCCGATGCCACCACTGCGCATTCTGCACTTCTGTTCCTAAATGTTTCTTTGGACTAAGACCGTTCCTCCTGCACGACACTTGGCTTAATCCTTTGTGAAGGAAAACGATCCCCTGTAGTCACCCATATTGTGTCCACTGTGCAGCGAGTTGGCGTTTAAGCAAAACTCCACGAAGAATTTAATTGTGAACGGATGTGCTTGCGGGACAAATGCTCAGGATGTGGCGTTTACTCAATTTGGACGTTGGGGATTGCGGCTTTTGTATTTGTTGTTTGAGAATTAATACAATTATCTCTGTATTTTCACCATTGTTCTGTCGAGGGCATATTCAAGCGATCTTGCTGATAAAAAAGATGTACGCCTCTTCACAATATAATTTGCAGATGGTTACCAGCGGTTGGCTTCGTTACGAGCGATTATTTGGACGTTGCACCATTTCCTTATTTCCAACTAAATGCAACATGTGGCTTTACGACGAAATGGCTTTTAAATGCAATGTCATGAGCCTCGTCTCAGGAGGTCTAACAATACATCTAAATTAAAACTGGTTGCTCTGACAGTTCTCGACAAAAAAGACCATAAATCTGACGAAACGTTCTCGCTGTTGATGTGGATTCATGTCCGTCTCATGTTGGAAGTTTAAAAATCATTCGACTTCTTTTCAGGAAAGGAGCAGTGTTTTCGTTTTTCAGTCTGAGCTCACGTTGGAAAGACTTAATTTCTCACATCGCATGTTCATAATGCTCCAAACCTGCCTTTTGATAATCTGTAAAACAAAAGATATATGCAATACAATATCAATATTATCAGTAGCAAGTATATTCTCAAATGCTTGAGTCACTCTGACAATTGATGTCTCCAGTTGCTAAATTATAACAAAAAATTTCATATTACATCATCTCTCTTCGTAACCTTTGTTTTCAGAGAAAATATAAAAAAAGTAATTTCATTCACATAAATGGAAACTTTTATTACGGCGAATGGCTCATATTAAGAGTACCCGTTCACGTAATGAAATAATAATGGTATTTGGAGAGACAACCAATAGATTTTTAACGGGCAGTGTAACTTGAACCCCAATAGGAATCTCCTAATACGATGATTTGTCAGCGTAATCAGTGGTCCCATTTCCGGGTTTAGAAATATTTAGGGGGGAAATGTGCAAATAATGAATATTTTCTAATTCAGGATTACCTCAAGGGCAAAGAAAACACTGCAAGATTAAGATTACTGATATTTGTGCTCGATGTCTGCATGTCTGATATCCGTTTAAACTGTGCCATTTTCGTGTGACTCGCCTTTTGCCAACAATGTCATCACATATCACCGATTTATCAATTACGAGTCTTTTGGTTTTTTGTTTTCAATTAAGGCAAGTGAAAACAAATTGTTATATGTTAAAAATTAGCTTCTCTTAAATAACCAATGGTGTTACAGCCGAAGTGATTTATTAGTTTAAGATTTAGTCACATATCTTTGAGGTGTGTGTGTGTGTGTGTGTGTGTGAGAGATAAAACGATTTCATCACATAGCCGACACGTTTATAAAACGTTTTTTTATAATTATGGATGTGTATATTGTGACGGCAACTTTCCACAATATCCATAAAAAAACATATCAATCATTATCAGGCCTTTGGTTTATTTAGTCATTCTTTATCTATCATTTATGCACGACTACACCTACTATTGCATTTGTTTCTCGTATGCTGTCTCCTTGGAAATCCGCAATTCACCTTTTTTGTACAGTGCATTTAGCAACACGCTTTCGGCATTTTATTCGATATACGGAAAATTGATATAACATCAGCTTTTAGTCAGATGACATATACACTTCGAATGATACTGTATACAAGTATTGTCAATTTGAATAAGAGATACACGTCCCAGCTCTCATTCCAAAACCTTGACACAGGGATGACTTTTCAATTTCAATTTTCAAAGGTAAGCCATTGGTTCATGCACTGAGTGTTAGAGATCGTCTTATAACAGTAGATTGTTGATTCTAGCGCTAACAATAAGAATGGTACCCTCTTCACACAAAACGTAAACATAAATCGCGCCGAGTCGACAGCTTACTTCCCAAATATAATATATGATGGTTCAGTTATTTTTCACGAGAGGAGGGTCTTCTCACAAAGTTAATTCTTTTTTGTTAACTTTTCCTTAATCCATATGATATGCGTGTGTATATACACACTTTAAATACCGGATATGTTGTAAATGTCGCTTACAGGTACACGGTTCTTACACTGGAAGTATGCAGCTGACTTAAAACATTCTTTAAGGCATCTTTCATATGCTGCACACCGGTGCCTACTTTTCACAAATGGAGCCACAAACAGATGATCGATTTATGACATTAAGCTTCCCTATAAAATAAAAGTAATAAAAATAATCTAGAAGTGCTAAAATTCCATTACCTTGTTAATACCTAACCGTATCACAGCCAAGTGTAACTTCCCTCCCCTCCTTCGCTCCTCGCCAAGTACACCATGAAACTGGTGGTAAAATCGCCGTTCGATGCCTTTTAACCAGTGACGCGTCCACGGAGTATCATTTGAATACCAAAAGGTAGTACAGCGCATGCAAATCGTCGAATAGACTACTGACTTAGATTGTTACCGGAAGGTTCTTTGGTTTGTTACTAATATTGCCGCTGACGGCGAGATGAGTATACCCCTTCAGGGCACTTTTGTCCCTGTTAGCAGTGCGGGAGATGTTAATTCTCTAGAGGTAAGCGTTCCAAGAAAACGTATACATTTCTATGTCTAGATTGAGAAACACCTCACCCACAAATCCTTGTGGAAGGAATAAAAACAATTTGATTATGTAGTTCCCAACACGAAACTTTGGTGTTTTGCTTAGCATGCAAAGGTTGTGTTTGAACTGTTTTAGGAGATGCCTTATTATTAGACTAGTGAAGCATTACACGGACTGTTCTTTTTTGTTTTTGTTTTATTTCAAGAACATATGTATGCCCTATCAAGGCCCCCGTGTAATCAAGATTTAAAAAATAAATGTTTGAATTCTTTCTGTTTCATACAGTGTAAAACTCAAAAAACAATTATACTGTGGTAAGAGCGGTCTATATCATTTTTCCAAAGGTATAGCTAAACTCGCATCATGATTCAAATTTTGTAGCAGTTACTAATTCAATGTTTGTGTAAAAACGTGCATTTTACATCGCAGCCCCCTATCGGCCAAAGATCTGGTATTCTTTATGAAAAGCCTATTTATTTGTTCAAATTTGGAAAAAAATGTGAGGATATTCAATACCATGTTATGTACATGTAAAATGTATCAAACACAATCATTTAAAAGACTTACAAAACCACTTGTGCCCACCTCAGTTGTGGAAGAAGTGGCTTATGTTGACTACCAACAACTTTTTTTCCCTCAAGAAAATGCACTCATCACGAAATGGCAATGATATCAGTGTAATAAGATCGGTTGATTTAAGGTATCCAACAGGGATTTTTCCCGGCAAATTGAATTTTCGATGAAAAAAAAGGATTTTTTCCTACTCTCGAACAGTTTATCGCCCCTCTCTGTGCTTGGATTTTGTGTTTTAGACAATTTTAAATTAAATAACGGCTTCCTGAACATTTAGACCGCCCCGTCTTTCTGAACATTTTGCAAGGCATTATCGACGTTAGGTACTTTTATTTGAAGGGTTGTTTCATTTTTGGACTGAAATTGGAAAAGATCAGTAGCTTTGCAGGCTGTGAAGAAATGCAGGGTAGAATGTGATTTAGGGCAGTTTCAACGAAACTTTAACTTAGGGACCGTTCACTATGACTTAGGTCGGCCTACCTGATGTGCAATAACACCAAAGGAACTCCCCCCGTGGAGTTAGTGGGCATTAACTAGGTCGACAAAATTCATTGTAAAGGTCTCTTAGACAGATCAAGTCAAGGTGAAAGCAACTTGACAAACAATTTCAATTCCATTTTTTTTTATTTAACAAAGCATTGGCCACTAATCTTGATATACAGTTGGTTGGACACGGCGGTGTATTGGAAGTGAGAGTTTTAAGTAAGAATCCAATATTGTTCAGACTTTCTTTCAAAAAATCAGTTAGCCTACAAAGAACACAAAATAAAAATATAACAACGAATTTGATCGTTTTCTTCATTCATTCATTCAAATTCATTCAAAATTCTGTTACCAGAAGCCATCTAGATATTTATTTTTAAAATTTAATTTTTTGTCGGGTTGATCGCAACCCAATACTTTCTCTTGACAGTCTGCGTGAGCCTCCTTGTCTTTTATATTATTATTATTATTATTATCATTATTATTATTATTATTATTATTATTATTATTCGGATTTTTCATATACAACCAATACAGGTGAATTGCAATTACCATGGTAATATCAAACTATAGAGTGGGAATCAATCTTTTCCGATGCAAAAATCTCGCCCACTTTGTCTTTATAATTAAGGACGTCGTCTTGTTTTTTTATGAATCGCTCTTCAAAATTTTCGTTACAAATACTTCACTTATTCAAAGGAGTCACACTGAAGAAAACTCATTTGGACTGCTTATAGGGTATGTGTAGGCTTTGCCGTCGTATCGCAATTCATTTATTCCTATAATCTGTGAATAATGCATTGTGTATCGATATCAACATGCTAAACACCGAATCGCCTCCTGAAATGATTAGAGACAGCGCGATGCTCAGTTGCTAATTCAACTTAGCATTCATGTCAGGGTCCATTCTTAGTACCTTATGACTTCTCCACATGATTATGTCTCAAATCTATTAAAGACTTTATACTTGATTATATAATAATTCTTTGTTCAATCAGTGAAACTGATATTTCCGGGACTGTGTTTAATCAAGGGGTGTTTAGTTATTCAATTAAGCCAATAGGTGCAGAGATTGTAATTAACGTAGACTAAATGGATTTAGGTGGAGACTTACAGAGAGGACGTAGACAGAGGAGAGAGAAGAGAGAGAAATAACGGTCTGGGAAAGCTTCAAACTGCTGTTAATTGTTAAATTTCCTAGCCCCTAATACAGCGATAAGCTTTTTGTTATTATTCTAAATCTACGATTCTGAGTAGGGAGTAAAACCTACATGCAACCCTACAAACAACATAGCTATTCTCTGATTATTAAAGTATATTATATTATAAGATTTTAAGTTAGCATAAACGTAGGCTACTGGAGTTTTACGTCTTAAATGAATTGCACATTGTCAGTTCGTACACCTTACTGTTGGTCTCTAAAATGAACACCCTGTAGATATCTTTGTTTCCTTAAAAAAATCTGAATCAGATCAGCCATTCAAGTTGAGCAATTACACCTGATTGAATGACACATTATCTGTAAAATAAACTTTATACAGGGATAGCGTTCTTTGTTTTCTTTTTTTTTACATTTTAAAAATACTAGTATTTGTTTATTCACAATACATTATCTGAAAATGAAGTTCCCGTTTCTAACGAACACTGACCAGGGAAATTCACTTATATTCCACATTTAATGGACGGATTGATTGCAACTGAACGCAAGACAGGGCCATAGACCAGTGGAGTGAGACAAACCCAACTTAATTCCACCCCTGTGAAAGTACAATTATTGTCTATTTGCCAACCGAAGCGAGGAAAAGCATTGTCATCTTCGTCCCCCCCCCCCTCTCCGTAGGAAAACCTCGTCGTCCCAGAGGGAGGGCTCTTTGATGCCCAGAGAATATCCCGCTGTGCTTACAGAGCGGTACGCCCTCAGGCTGCTTTTGATTTGATTCATTCTTTTTTTAATTAAGTCTGGAGTGTCAATCATAGCAAGCACACCTGAACTTACGGGGTGTGCGTTAAGTTTTGAAATATTTATGAATAAAAACAGTTTTCCTTTTTTTTACTTTTTAAACTTTGAATTGCAATCTAATGGATACTTGGTGTTAATGCGATTAAGAGCGATAGATTGCACGTATTTTTTCCTCGGTTTATCACGAATTTGAAGCAACCATGCCATATATCAACCCTCCTCTCCCCAATGTAGCTATAGTTTGTTCATTTTAATGAAAATCACCAAAAATATTGCACCAAATACGCTGTATTCAGTACGCGTGTGCCAAAACGTGACTGCCAGAAGTTAAAGTGAGACGGTTATATAGCAGTCCTACTGGGGTTGGGGTGGGATTCAATTCACTTATCTTTGCATCCAATAATAAATAACTTTATCTGAAAGCGATTACGTGTTTGCGTGTGTAGCCTGTACTGCTACCGGTAAAATGTCGGGAACAAGTCTGCTAAATTAAGTCTGCTAAATTCTAAATATATCGTCGGCATTGATGTGTGCCTAGCTACATAGCCCTTTTCATAGAGTGGATCAAGGTAGGAGTTTTACAGACGTTTAAATGCTGAAAAAATCTAGGGTGTTAATTACGTGTACCTCTGACGCATATCTCGAGAAGATTTGAAAGCCGTTGAACTTGACCTATGCTAACTGTGTGTGAAGTAAAATCGCCATTCTAAACAGTCCTATATTTGTTGAGAACACGCACAAGACAGACACACGGGAATTGAGAGGCGACGACCGTTGGGAATCGGAACCTGATGAAATCCCATTTGATTCTAGAGTGCGTGGTCATTAAGTACATTTAGCCGCTAGAACATATGACTTATTTGAGTCTAAAGCACCCACTAAACTTGCAGCAGCTGTTTTCATCACAGAAAGAAATCGAAAAGGCTGAAGAAGTGACTATCAATAGCTTTGCATAATTGGAAAAAACTTAGGGGACACGGCAGCACGCAATTTACGTACACATTCAAATATAAACCCGTGATATACTCGTTAAAAATTAAGTTTAATTCTGCTTATTTGTCATTAGTTGTCATCAGTTGAAATCTACTTTATTTTGAATTTTCCTGCACTTATGGTGAAAAAATAACTTTCTACCAGAAAGTTGTTTAGGTAGAGAGCGAAAATGAAAACTTGCTTACCGGTGCTTACCGATCGTGTCAGGCGTTGAACCAAGATGACCCCTGCGGTCCCCATTTACATTGTAGTTTTTGCGTTTTGTGCTTACACCAATATCATTTAGGCAGCTACTATTTCAAGTAACTATTGACGTTTAATCAGTTATCAGTAAAGATAGACAAAAGTAATAATGATAATTCGTCAGAACTTCGTTATGAATATTCTGTTTCTACAAAGTCGGTACTAACGAGGAAAGACGGGAGACGTGTTAATTACCCACATCGGTGATATCTGATCACGGCGATAATTGACGTGATTTATGATTGAACGAAACTTTGCAACGGTTTAATTGCAGTCGGCACGGGTACCATGCATATTCCTGTAGCAATGCAGAGCGATCTGACTTGATTCGCGGCAAAACGAGACACGATGTGAAATTAAATTAGGCAGAAAAAGACTACTACTCTTGATATCGATCTCATTAACCAGTCCACCATCAGTTCAAATTACACTGGCGCAGCCAGAGGGTCGTACACACCGCCACGACTTTCTTATTCCTTGGATGGTGGTTCAGACAAGATTATTTTGGACCGAGAAAATGTCAGACTTGCGTCCTCAGGCGATTAAGTTACTAAAACAGACGGCAATTCATCAATAGGTACATTCGCCCTTCCCTTTCCCCCAGCACCAACTTATCACAATCTAAGCTTTCTCGCTTTTAGTATTACTACTAAGTACTACTGTACTAGTTAGATAAATGTAAAGGTCCTTTTCAATTTTATACATTGGCATATGTTATTTTTGTCATAAATAATTGTTGGGCTGTAGCCATTGTAAAACAATGATCCAATAAAATTAAATGTCATTATAAGATATAGTTGTATGTAAAGTTTTGAAGATATTGTAGGTTGGACAACTGTTCAAAGCATATACAGGACAAATAAAAACAATATAGTTTTACCTTGTACCCATCATACTCTTTCTGCTGGGTCCAAATTTTTACCGCTAGGATGCAGATGGCAGAACGTTTTCCGTTCCATTTTTAGTACTGTCTGAACGCACTTTTGATGGGCGCAAACATCTTTTGTTATTATCCCTTGGAAGGTCACCCATAATTAAGCACACTCTAAAACACAAAAGTAATGCTATGAATCAAAAATCGAAGGGAAATTTACTTAATTCAAAGTAAAAAGATGACATAGCATAGAGAAAGAAAGAAAGATACAAAGAGAATTGATAGCAAAAATTGGGAATAAAAAAAGACACACCGAACTTAAGTGCTCAGGTGCACGGTCATACCATACAATTTTAAGCTTGCGGGGACTGAATCTATATACCAAAACTGCTAAAACCAGCTTCACGAAAATGCGCTTGAAACAAGACGAAAACCACAGTGCCACACGAGTAAAGCACTATTTACCATTAACACACGAGAGAATTGTTTCTTTCTCGGAAAAAAAGACGTCTCGAAGATTTCATCTTTAACCAGGCTTTGAAAGAACAACTTCTATTCAATAATGCGGCTAACCAAGTATTTTGGTAAATGGAATAATTGGACTGGAAGATGAGGCGAAGACTGAGCACGTCTAATAATGCCAATGACATGTTATCTGGGTAGCACGGCTTACTAAGAGATTTGTAGTAGTATTGACAAGGACGATGCTGTCGTCGTTTTAATAGATATCTGCCGCAAGAAAAATGATATACCGGGTAGTTATCCTTATTTTTCAAACTGCCTTTCTATCCATCATTTACAGTCGCTGATGGATCCAAGTCTTCTTGGTAGGGCATGAAAGAATTGTCCATGGTAGGAGAAGAGGGAGACGGAAGAAAAAACGGGGCAGTTTTACTATAATATGTATTGCACACGGATTAAGAATACTTGTTTCGTACCGTGATGCTCGTGATAGGGGGGTGAAGCTACCTCTGAATCGTTTCCGTCTCTCATTACAAGTAATTCCAGCCTTTTTTCTTTCTTTTTCTATTTGTTTTGTCAGGGCATAAATAACACATGGGCCAGACACGTGTTAAGTTTGCGTGGGAGAAACGGGAATGGCAGCCCCAACTTAGTAATAAGTTTTATAACTTATTATCTTGTTATCATGGAAATAGATTAACAGTACTTGAAAATTAACTGACATGAATCGGTAACGCAAATATTATCGCAAATATGAAATGTTTGCGTCACTGCACCGTGTCCTCGCGTACACCGTGGCAGTCGCTATCAATAGGCAGTTTGATAAAACCCAAATGATAAAAACACGATTGAAAAACTTAAGTCCCGAAATTTACTGATTGTTTGGTGACGTAGATGACGCGGCATACACATTTGTGATGGAAGTGAGTTTTGTGTTCGTTGTTTCTTCTTGACATTCGGTTAGGTGTTGAAAATTTGTATTCGATTCTCCTGTATGCAGAAGAGCCAATTATTGTTAAATGGTGAACGGGCAGACTATCTGCATTTTATAAAACACTTTGAAAATTTGAAAACATTTGTCAGGGTTCCTCTATCAGAGGCCATTTCAGCTGTTCTGACAGAACTCTAACTGATTCATCAATTCGAAGTGCAAAGAGTGTCCCCACCCCCTTAAAATCATACCGTTAAATTGATTAACTGATTATGTATCGTAAATAAAGACATCGAATGTCTAGAGATTGGCGGAGTGACCAGTTAAGTGGCCCTAACGACCTATGAGAATAGCTTACAGTGTGAAGACCATGTGCAGTTCGTAACGATCTCCACCCCCCACCCCCTTTTCGCTCTAATTTGTCTACCGACAAGAATGGTAATTTCTATATTGGGTAACAAATCATTATTATACGCTCTCTGTTTTGGCTAAATTGTGTGTCAAATATCAATGTTTTATACAAATTGTATTTTTGCTTTTGAACAGAAATATCAATGTTAACAGGACAATTATTTGTACAGATTATTCTTATCAATTAAAATATGATACCAAAATAACCCTGATGCCTTGAGATTTTATATATTCATGGTTGTACATTGTTTTTATTATATGCATATAACACAAAGGGTGCCTAGCTTGGAATGATTAAACATACAGGGTATTTTATCTTTTTCGTCATCATAAAGGTTTAATGTAGTTTCTCACGTATATCTCTTCACATTTTTCATGCCCCGCAACATTTATCCTGGTTCCGACCCCATAGTTGGTATGTCATTTACACAGATATCGAATAAGAGTGCGAGTCATTTCTTATCTGTGTCTTTTAGAAAATTATATCCGCTAATTGACTTCAGAATTTCCACGAGGTAATATCCAGGGGAAAATAAAAACCGTAGAGCATCTGTTAAGATTTACAATGAGTATAGCGTGTCCGTCTTAATAGATATAGCATGGAAGTTCTGTCTGTTTCTCAGAAGTTGCGTACGTTCGTCGATAAGAGTAGAATTTACATTTCTGTGTCTGTGTTAATTAAACATATCACGGATGTTGTGTCTGTTTTTTTTTTTTTTTAGAAGCTGCACGATCGTCCGTTAGAGTGTGATTTACAGTTACCTGTCCATGTTAATAAAAAGCGGATCTTGAAGAATTTCCTGGAAGTTGTAACATTTCCTAGAAGCTGACTGTTTGTAGATAACAGTATTGTTTGCAGTAGCATGTATATCTGGCATATTATCGCTACATTTGTATGGTTATGTGTTTAAATTTGTGCTTGTCGTTTCGTGCGCAGCCACTGCTGTCTAGAACATTCCCTATATTTGTTTCGAATAGCCCGTTTGTTTGTATTAGTTGCATGTTATTTTGCTCTCAAGAAATGGGATCCGATGTCCTGTCGCTGATTTAAATAAGTGCCTTTTTTTTTTTTTTTTTTTAGAAATTCACGTATCCTTTCACATGGTTCAAACGAGTGTTTACAAGTGACCAAGGAAAGTGCATAGTTAGAAGGCGTTTTACCTTAGCTTGGAACCAGGTAAATACGCCCCGGACAGTCTGTTTATATACATGGTTTTGGGTATCAAAGACCAAGCTTAGGGTTAATGTCATAAAAAAACGCATTTGGCCTTAACTGTCAACTGAAAACTGGTTAATTTTAATCTCTTTTCATTTTCCTTGTAAGGCAGAGAAAACAGTGTCCTAACCCCAGCAGTTAATAATATATTATGGAAAAGCCTGTTCTATTTCTAGTTGCACCCTCCCCCTTAACCAAATGAATTTCTGGCTATGGACCTCCTAATTGCATCGGTATTCGTTTAAACAGTATCAACTGTAACTAGTTAATTCACGGAACGGTTAATATTATTTCAAATTATCTATTTAAAAAATTTGCTTCCATTTTTAGAATAGTATACAACCCAATACCAACTTTGCTTGATTAGCCTGGACATATTTTTCATTGTCGTACATTTTCGACGGCGACAACTTAATGGAACCGTAACGACTGTGTCTCAAAAACATCCAAGCACAAGCATACCAACGCGTTGGATTGCATGACTTATAAAATCTTTTAAGATAGTAAAGTAGTAGATCGCTGGCAGTCCACGTAAGTATATGTACTCTGATTTCGTGAGAACTTTTGCCTATAGTAAAACTATTTATTTAAAATAAAAAAAATGCAAATGATAAATGATATTAGTGTTGTCTATGTGGAATATAGGGAACAACTACCACATTTCCCCTGTAAAAATTTCCCAGTTATGCTCTACACCAATACAACTGTTCCCAATACAACCGTTCAATTGCTAGACTTAACGCGTAGATAGAATTTGATTTTAGAAATATTTCACTCCAAACAGAAGTCTGCCCCTCTCCCAACTTAGCTTTGTTTGTTTACAAGGAATCTCCGTGCGACACGACACAAAAAAAATAAACATCTACCCCATTTGCCTAGTGGATGATTTGATCATTTCACCGCCTGTCTTCCCTTTTCGCGTTATCAGGCCTACCCAACTACCAGACGCGGCACCTACGGATCCAGAATAAACCGGTATATCAGACCACACTACCCGTTTTCAAGGTGTGTGTCAGATCGCATTACGGAGTATCAGCCACTTCACCCATTTTGCCTGGCGCGCGATGTGATAGCGATGATCCTAAGCGATACCCGGATGACAGGTAGGCCTACAAAATTTGTGATGGGGTATGATACTCCGTAATGCGATCTGACACAAACCTTGAAAACGGGTAGTGTGGTCTGATATACCGGTTTATTCTGGATCCGTAGGTGCCTAGTCTGGTAGTTGGGTAGGCCTGGTTATCACTTTATTGGGATCAAGATGCAATTCTCATTATAAGGAAATACTAGCACAGCACTGACGTTTGAGACTTTATGTGCCCTTGTTGTTGTTTGTTAAATATACTTAATTATTGAGACAAAAGTTATGTTAGCACAAGAAACTCACAAGCTGAGAATTAATTCACATGTTAAAAATAAAACAAAATGGCAGTGTTCATTATTCAGGGAAAGTGTGCTCATATTTTAATGCAAGGTGTTTGAATGTGATAGAGTTCGAAATTCATAAAGAGGAATGCCACACTAATGTATTTGTCTGTTTTTTAGTTATTTTCTGTATATAATAAAACTTTAAATCAACTAGTTACTAGTATATGTAACAGAATTTTTTCAAAGGAGACGTACAACAGTAGTATATTTTAAAACATAATTTTACTTTATTTTTTGAACACCTTTACATTATTTATCTCAAAAATACCAATGACCTTAATAAATTATAAGTACAATTCCAATCCGAATTATACCTTTCATTAAAACTTATTGTGCAATGGTATTTCCCACAGATTCAAATGCTTGGTGAAAACAGCGTGCAATAATCTTATTACTGACACAACTGTCCGTCATTGTGGCATCGTTTAAATAGTTCGAGTTATAAAACTTTCAGTCCGGTGTTCAGTTGTGTGATATTTAATTCAACTTAGCTTAAGTCTCTTTTCCCATACCAATAGATATGATATTTAATAATAGTACTTCCTAGAGGATTTAACTGGAAGAGAAGCACCTGGAACACCAGCCTTGCCTGGAACACCAACGATGCCTGGAGCACCTGGTTTGCCTGGGGCACCTGGGTAGCCATCTTTACCTGGTTTGCCTGGGGCGCCTGGGTAGCCTGTCTCACCCTTTGGTCCTGGGTAACCTGGTTTGCCGTCCTTGCCTGGGGCACCGACTTTGCCTGGGTAACCGACTGGACCAACTGGGCCTTGTTTGCCTGGCTTGCCTGGGTAGCCATCCTTGCCGTTAAGACCTGGGAGGCCTGGTTCGCCCTTTGGTCCTGGGTAGCCTGCTTTGCCTGGGAGGCCTGGGAGACCATCCTTACCCGGCTTGCCTGGGTAGCCAGGGGCACCAACTGGTCCTTTTGGGCCTGGGGCACCAACCTTACCTGGGTATCCGACTGGACCGACTGGACCAGGTTTGCCAGGGAGACCGACTGGACCAATTGGACCTTTAGCACCTGGGGCACCGTTAAGTCCTGGCTTGCCTGGGAGACCATCGAAACCTCTGTCGCCCTTTTTGCCTGGAGCGCCTGGGTAGCCATCCTTGCCTGGGAGGCCTGGAGCACCCTTCTTGCCTGGAGCGCCTGGGTAGCCATCCTTACCTGGGAGGCCTGGCAGACCATCTTTGCCTGGTTTTCCTGGATAACCAACTGGACCAACTGGACCAACTGGACCGACGGGACCAACCTTTCCTGGCTTGCCTGGCAGACCATCATAACCTGGTTTGCCGTCTTTGCCTGGTTTTCCTGGAAGACCATCGTATCCTGGTTTGCCATCTTTGCCTGGGAGGCCTGGGGCGCCAACTGGACCGATTTTACCTGGTTTTCCTGGAAGACCATCGTATCCTGGTTTGCCATCTTTGCCTGGAAGGCCTGGGTAGCCATCCTTACCCTTAAGACCTGGTTTTCCTGGAAGGCCATCATAGCCTGGCTTTCCATCTTTGCCTGGAAGGCCTGGGTAGCCATCCTTGCCTTTTGGTCCAACAGGGCCGACTGGGCCAACTGGTCCTGGATAACCATCTTTACCATTCTTGCCTGGAAGGCCATCATATCCTGGCTTGCCTGGTTTGCCAACTGGTCCAACTGGACCGACCTTACCTGGGAGACCATCATAACCTGGTTTACCATCTTTGCCTGGGAGACCATTGAGACCTGGTTTGCCAGCTGGACCAATAGGTCCAACGGGACCAACTTTACCTGGGAGACCGTCGTAGCCTGGTTTGCCTGGAAGTCCGTTAAGACCTTTCTTGCCTGGGGCACCTGGGTAGCCGTCCTTGCCTGGGGCACCTGGGAGACCAGGCTCACCTTTAGGTCCTGGGTATCCTGGCTTGCCGTCCTTGCCTGGGAGACCGTCATAACCTGGTTTACCATCTTTGCCTGGGAGACCGTCATAGCCTGGTTTGCCGTCTTTGCCTGGAAGACCAGGGTAACCATCCTTGCCTGGTTTGCCTGGAGCACCTGGGAATCCTTTGTCGCCCTTTGGTCCAGGATAGCCTGGTTTGCCGTCTTTGCCTGGAAGACCATCATAGCCTGGTTTGCCATCCTTGCCGGGGAATCCGACTGGACCAACTTTGCCCACTGGACCTGGGAAGCCGTCCTTACCTGGTTTACCTGGGAAACCAGCTGGACCCTTGGGACCTGGTTTGCCTGGGAGTCCAGGTAAACCGTCTTTACCTGGGAGACCTGGGTAGCCGTCTTTGCCTGGCTTACCTGGAGCACCTGGGTAACCATCCTTGCCTGGGGCACCGATTTTACCGGCAGGGCCTGGTTTGCCTGGAAGACCATCGTAGCCTGGTTTGCCTGCTTTGCCTGGAGCTCCTGGGAAGCCTATAATAAGTGATGGATATAGTTGAACTACTTGGACCAGTTTTGAGGCGCGTGTTGGTTAGTTTCAGGCAAATAGTATCCTTTTAATATAATGAGCTTAACATAACTTCTATTCATTAAGTTTATAGGACTAATAAGAAACTTTCTATTTAAATTTTAATATAATATTTTTCACAACTGCATCAATTTTACGGAGTTACAGCTGAAGTGCATTCTTACCAGTATCTCCCTTTTTGCCAGGGGCACCTGGAAGACCGTCATAGCCGGGTTTACCGTCCTTGCCCTGGGGACCTGGATAGCCAGCTTTGCCTGGGGCACCTGGATAACCATCCTTGCCTGGGGCACCTGGAAGACCGTCTTTGCCTGGAGCGCCTGGATAGCCGTCCTTACCTGGACGTCCTTTTAAAAGAAAGCATACACATAATGATAATGTTTTCAAAGAGTATGTAATACGCCACAACACCGGTGACCGCTACCTTGAATACCTTGTTGTTTGTAAGGTATCGAGTCTCAAGTAATTAAATCATTGGCACTTTTAAAGGAAGAATAACATTATAAGTCAATGCATATAAATGATTTAATGATCAAAAAATGAGTAAGATAAACAGATTTGAGATCAACTGTCGCACAATAAACTCGATAAAATACGTAAGCAAGTTAAGGAGGAGTAAATGATAAAAGGCACTCAACACAAAAATAATTAAAACAATGAGGGACACAGTATTTTGCTACGGGAGTGGGGCACAAGGAAAAGAATTTCGCGGCAGAGATTCTTGCACGTACCAGCAATGCCAATTCCTTTCCCTCCGGGTGGACCTGGAGGGCCTGGTGGACCTGGTGGACCTACACATTTCCTGCTGTAACAAGCAAGCTCGCCGCTCTGATCTGAAGTATAAGAACACGTTGGTGATTTATTTCATAGCGTCTTTTTGCAGCACGATATATTTGCAGCATGTCGCTAAACTTAATCAAATCGATGAATAGAATGAAACACAGATAAAAGGTATTAAGATACTGAACACATATTTAAATCTTGAAGATTATTTGGAAGTTTTTAATTACAACTTTCCGTTCTGTCTGCGATTCTATCACATTGCAGTTGTTATTCAGTACAATATATAGTTTTTGTCCTGCGGCATATCTGGACTTGTGTCTACTTAAGTTCACGGTTTCATTATCTATATGGAGTCACGTGTCTACCAAAAGATGTATGGACTTGGACATACCAAATTGACACACGATTCCTTTAAATCCATAGGCGCAGCGGCAGGAGAAAGAGTCTGGGCCGTTAACGATGCACTTGCCTCCGTTAAGACATGGGTTTGGGTTGCATACATCGGAGTAATAAGCTTAAAGAAAACATAAATAATTGATTTTAGATTTGAGATAACGAATTCTCATCTGCATTACATTTCTTATGTCCAGATAAAAGCTAATCAAAATATAGTGTTGGTGGTTATTTATTTAGTGATATAAAAAGTAAATATTGTCACGAAATAACGTGGAGCTCTCTCTTCGTACTCGTAGATGAAGGGATTTCAAAGATAACAACTTACCAGGGACATATATTGACATTGCTAGTACACCATAACAATGTGTGAAATAAGAGGGTAAACAGCCCATTTAGAAAGACACATGTATCTAATAACCTAATACAATTCAATTTCTGAATAGGACTAACCTGCAGATGCAGCAGCAACAAGAGTGGCGAAAACTAGCCACGCGTGCATTTTCCCTGCAAAAGAAAAGAGATATGAAATTTGAGAGTATAGTAAACAAACGTGAAAAATCATTATTCTAAGTCACAGGGTATATATTGTCAGGAGCGGTGTGAAGCTGCTCGGGCGGTGTCAAATAGATCCAACTACACTGTGCCTACTGTAGCGTTGGGTGATTATTCAATGTACAATGATTTCTTTCAACCTTTGGCAGTCAAATATTATGTCTTTGTGCGCCTTAACGTGCCGAAAAGTAATTAAAAGTGTTTTAAATGACACCTGCGCCTCTTGATTGACATGTAAATTGCGTTTTTGTCTTCTGTGAAGTGAATCAGCGTTCCCCCATACGGTGCGTTCTTAAATGCGAATAAAAACTTAAATTTGTCATTAGAAATGCATCAATTTATCTCTATATTGACTAAATGGATTTCTGTCGACACGAAAAAGCACAATATTTGTGACTGTTTTCCAAATTATTTTCAGGTCAAATCTGCTTAAATGCCTCTAAATGACAAGCAGTTTCGAGACTTGAACAAAAAGTCATAATCGAATGTCAAAAACATATTTAACTATAAACAATTCAAGAAAAAAAGAAACAAAAAATGTCGGTAATGCGAAAAATGCGTGAGATTTTCTTCGAGATCAGGCTGATGACTATTAGCGTTTTTCTCTCTGTATGTATAACAGGTCACTATGCCTTAATACGTTCGTTTGTAAAAGGCATATTACCTGCAAAAATTAAGCTTTTTTATAGGTAAACGCGTTTTAAAGCACCTTCTAAGAATGTTTGTGGCAAATGCTTGTGATTATAAGCTCACTACGACTTAAAGGGATAATATCTCTTCGTTTTGGTCAAAAAATGAATTTTTCTGGAGTAAACAACTATTTTCCCATACTTACCAATGGTTAATGAATCCATTTTTACATTCAAAGTTGGTCCCTGGTTTTTTTCTAAAAAGTTTGGTTTTTTGTTAAAATCTCTTAAGAGATTATAACAGAGTACAACCATCAACGGAGGTCACGTGATCTGAAGACGAGCTCAGATATCAGAATAATAGCTATAACTGCCGTTTCTGTGGTAAAACACAATATATATTATATTTCTATGAGTTGTTCACAATGTTTTTATTGTGAAATATAGATATCATACGAAGAGTTATTATCCCTTTAACTCTAAAAAAAATCTGCACATAATTTGATAAAAAACACTATAAGACGAAGTCCGATCATGGTCATCTTATGCATCTTAATGGAATTTGAAATGATAATGGTTATCACTGCCGTTGTCTAGTCTGGTTTATCTTAGCTAATGATTTGTAAACATATAATTTAAACAAAATGCTACGATTCTATTAAACTGCCATAACGAGCCTGTCGCTTGAAGGAGGGTCATGACCTTTCAGTGTGGTATGATGCCAATTATCTTCTAAGTACACAAGTGACATCTCTATTGTTAAAAAATATATTTCAGATCGAGCTTTGTCTCGTTTGCTCTTTACGATCACTCATTATGATATCACACAGCAATAAAAAACATTAACAAGTCTATCAGTCCTTCAAAGGTCTACTTAAGATAGCAGAGATAACGAAGACAAAGCATTCGACATTTTAATCGCTTCAAGTGGAAAGACAAATCAGCGGATTAGTGAGGATGTCATGCACCAAATTATTAACTTCATCACGTTATATTTTTTATGCGTAGACACCGTCTATGAAAACACGCGAAAATGATAACAGGTAGACCTTTGATCGCTCTGGCTGGTGCTACATCTCCCTTGCGTGTTAACGCTCGCTAATGAAATGCAATACATCATCATTTACTCGAAAATCCAGAAATACGCCCGATTTTATCTTTCGGCTGGGTCGTACTGTGCGCGCCTTTGAACTGATCTCGATATTTTAGACAAAACGAATGCTGAGAATTTTGAGTAATTTGCCTCACGTAAATTCATGTTTTAAAATGCTCTAACAAACACCAATCTTTTGTAAATGTTGTTGATCATCAAATGTTTTTCAAACGTGTTTCTGAAGCGTGATTCACGTTTTATAGGGTACGCGCGTACTAATTTGCAATTTAAAACTTTACATATGAACAGTATGAAATTTAGAGAACGTTTTTAAAAGCCCTGTGTGGTACGGGTTATTTTCATGCACGTCAAATTTCATCGACAGTTAATCAATGAGAAGTGTTCTGTTCGATGTCACTTTGAAAGAAAAAAAATGAAGGCCGATAATCTTTATATAAATGTTGCAAAAAAATCTAATGTTGAATCTCATCTAAAGTGCATTGAATACACACACACCTTTTCAATGCTTAATGTGCATGCCCACCGCGACGTCGGCGCCAAGATTTACAATAAACAGTAAGAACAGAACGTTAGACACGAAAACTACTCGGCCACTACAAAATAGCGCTATTCTTTTGCTCTTTAGTCAGAAGTGAAAGGAGTGAATACAGCTTTATCTCTGCCAACAGTCACTGTAATGTAATTTATAAAAGAAGCACGCATTTCAATAAAAAAGTCAAATATATGGTAATAAAGGTAAAACATTAAAAATATGATGTCAGGCCGAAAGCAATTTTAGGGTAATACAAAAAGCTATTTGCAATAAAATACTACTTGCAGCACGGCAACATTTTGCCCTTTTTATTTTCATTACTTTTAGCTCTTATTTTCGCAAAAATGTGTTTTTGTACTTTTTTTCAAAAGTCCCGGCGGATTTGTACTGTAGCTTGTTTTCATTGTATATAAAACAAGTAAGTTCAAACTTTACTTCAATATCGTCGCAGGATTATACAAAGATGAATTATCAAATTCCTCTAGCGTTTGATGTTTTGATGATTTGAAAAGAGGCTACAGAAAATGACACAGTATTCTGTAAATGGTTCAAACCGCGGAAATTTATCAAATTCAAACAATACGAAACCAGTTGTTTAACGACTGTAAAATGCTCTGAGGGCAGTGTGTTCAATGCGATATAAATATAATGTGTGTTACAAACCTAGTTGAATACAAGCCTGAGTTTCAGAATGCAGTGCTGTGATTCCAATAACATCTATTCTCCTACTCCGAAAACAGTTACCCATCACCGGGTGTTTATAGAAATGACAAAAAAAGGAAAGTACCTGATTCAAATTTCAGATTATCTACTGTATTAGCAGATAGCCCAGAACACTTAGTGCAGAACAAAGAAGAAAAATTTTAGGAGAAAGTGCTGGGCTATTAATCAAGCGCAAACGAAACGGACTTGACCACTCAAAGAAAGTAACGGGGGCGCTTCAATTGTTTCAGCAGACAAATGGCATTAAGTCTTCCTCCTCAAATGACAAGTACCACTATTAGCTACCACTAATAATACTACTCTAGCTCCACAGTTAGGTCTGTACATACCTTTTTGAGAACGTCCAATCCAAGCAAAGTGGTACGGTGTCTGTCTTGTCCTAGAAAAACCAGCTCTTTTATACCATGAGACCCGAAGTGGGCGGTGCTTCGTGTTACTATTAGTCCCACTGTTCCGAGGTGCTTGAGTCGGTCAATTTTGACGAGTCACATTTGACGGCGGTACTCAATAATGGCAAATAAGTGACACCTCCCGTGCACGTATTCATTTTAGGTTTTTAGAGCCCCTCATACGTAAAGAAAGTAAAGAGAGTTAAAGATGTCATTCCCCGAAGTTGGATTGTCGTTTTGCGTGCTCCCAACAGAGATTCACTGTACCCTATGATAAGTGCTGTGGCGAACAGGGTCAATTCGCCCAGGTGTGGTTTTCATTATTTTAATTAAATGAATATGTTAATGAATTATAAATAAGATCTCTCAATTTAAAAATCAGACAGTAATCGCAGTGGTCAAGCCATCTTTCTTAGTAATGGCATTTCACAGTTTTAGGCCTAATGGTTACCTGACCGTAGCAGTAACTATCTTTAGACAAAATTATTATTTCAATATTAAAATACATATCCATTAGATTAATATTAAAACGTCATTCTTTAAAGGATGGTCTGATCATTACTATTAGCGGCCAAATAACTTCTTTAAAAGTTTCTGGGTGAAACAGGTTTTTCATTGTCTTTTGTGTAAACCGTTTGTAAAAAGACTAAACTTGTTTTTCCTTTTGTAACAAATTTGATGAATGATTGAAACGTCATATTTCATTGGTAAAACAAATAAAGTTTCTTCGAGTGATCTTTTTTTTCACCATAAAATGACACTGATAATCAAATTTTATTGCACTGATGACACGTTAATAGGCTCCTACTCATCACCATGTGATGGATTTGTTATCATTGGCTTAAGGGGTTTCACAGTGAATGCGCGCCAAAATTGTAAGAAAGTGTGTGTGTGTGTGTGTGTGGGGGGGGGGGGGGGGGTCACAGACTGTCTTTTCCACTCTTTTATTGGTGTTTCAATTTGCAAACATTTTGGGGGAGAGGAATACGTAAAACGGCACTCTTTGATGTTTCCAACTCACTTTACAGTGATATTCCAGAGAATAAAGCTGGACGTGCACAGGTTGAAACACCATGAAAACCCCCTGGATCCCAACGTCAATCTAGAGTCCAGTTTAAATATACTTCATTGTTATTCATACCCCATCATCAGCAGGCGACTATTCATATGAAGATCCCCATGTTTTTTGAAAATGTGCTACTTAGAATAGCAATCAGTACGCTGCCGAAAAACAATACCCGTATTCATATATGCGGACATGTACAATTTGCCAACTAGTTTTGCCAACTAGTTTTCAAACATTCTTTACTCTTATCACAGAATGAGTGGCACAGCGCTGAGAGGATTTCCACGTTTGTACATGTAGCAAATCATTTTTGTTTCCAATGTGTGCCGACTCATAATGACAAACTTTTTGTACACCCGTGCGATCGTTTACCCGACAGTAAGACAAACATCAAACCCGTTTATTGGTATGACTTTGCACCCATGTTTGATTGTTTCTCCTCAGATGTGATAAACACATGTAAGAAGACGATATATAGGCGCAGAGGGCAAAAAACTAGTTTAAGACGATATATCTCATGCCAGGTACAGTTCCACTTTTCTTGCTCATCGCAGACCGCATCTCATCAAAATCTGAGAGACAGTGAGATGTAAGTATTCATCTACCTCAGCAGTAAAGAAGAGATAGATTTGAAGAAATCCGTCCAGGGGCTATATTTGATAGTTTTATTAGTTTGGTAAAATCTAAGTTCCAGAATTCACGTTTGATATTTTTGATATTTTATTTCGTTTATATATGTTTTTTTTTTCTTTTTCAGTTGCATGTTGCAAGACGACTGGGGCCAATAAGGACGACTTGCGTAGCATGCAGACGCACAGGAGACGCGTACAAACGGCTAAAACCCGTTCTCCCGGTGAGTTACCCTTTCCTTTACATGAGTTCTAGTGTTAATCGAATTCCACTGGAGAAAAAGGTTGCTTTTACTAACTCCAGACCAAAGGGAATATTCACGTCAGGTCTGAGGCACACCTGCTCAGTTAATAATAAGGGCAGGTAGTCTAAACCTCAGCCAGTGTGAACAGCGGACCCACTCAGCTCACCACGCACTGTTGCATGCTGCACGTTAATCCCCCGGTAGTGTCGGTGCCGTTGTATTGAAGGCTGGCAGCCGCCGTAAAATGACACACTCCCTGTTTAATTAACGTATGTCTAGTGGTCATAATTAGACACAGAACATTTATCTGTTCTAAACAGAATGAACGTAGCCAGCGCCATTAAGTTTCGACGCTGTGTGTTCAACGTTCCGAGATAGTTACGCTATCACATATATGGGAACTTTTACAATCGGGCTGTTTCGGAATGTTACTATGAGGTGACAAAAAAAAACTACAATTTTTAGTATGATACGTAGGGCATAGGACAAAAAAAAATCCCGGTTTTATCTCGCTATCTTATTTTCTTTTTCTTTTCTTTATTTATCTTTTTTTTTTTTTGGGGGGGGGATTAACTTTATTGCATAATGGTAAGATCAAACGTGTTCACCATCGTGCTGTTGAAGCTATTGGAAATACGCCGTTCTTTATTCATTCAATTAAGAAACCGTTACTTCTTCAAACACAGGCTTGCAAAGAGAAGTGTCAACCGTGCTTCAGACAAGTCTAAGACAGACTCGATATGTCGCCCGTGAAGACACGCGCCCATCTCATTGCGCTATGCTAATTTATCATAGAATGCATAATGCTCGGCAACATGGAAGTCAGTTTTTGCAGGGGCAAGCGCAAGTTTAGGACGCTTTATGCATTTAGATAAAAGATAACGATTTCATTGTTCTTCTTACAGTATGTACAGAATGTATTGCAGAAACGTTAAGCTGATCATAGAGTGTGGTTGAATACAATACAATATAAAAACGCACTTATAATACTCTACGCGTATATTATACTACTCATGCAGAGAAAACGAAGCTCTATCGTTCAGTTTTTATCTAAGATGTGTGTTTTCACCCCACCCATGTCAGCCATACTTTCACTGCCTCTATTAAGTCCATGGGCAGACCCTGGAACTCTCAGGTCCCTTTTTTCTGAAGCGATGGAATTCTTGAATGAAAAATGGGTTCAACGCATTTCTACGTAGAGTCATTATTCAAGCGTCTATACCCCGTGTACCCCTGTGTGACCCGTTATGCCAGGCTCTGCCCCATGCTCGAGATTGTAGGCCATTAATACCAGAATCTGCGCCCCGTGCTCTAGACTGAATGTAGGCCATCATCCTAGAGCACATTCAGAACAGATGATCTGCGGACTAACTGATCCGCCGACTAAATATGGCCGACCCCACTTTAAAATCTATGCCGCTAATTCCCGATGGTCTGTATCGCGTGCTTTACAGTTTCGGTCATATTACCCTAGTCTCTATGCTCTTCTGTGTGGGTCATTATCTTAGAGTTTTCCTCTTGAACATTTGTGTGGGTGGATTTCCCATACAAGTGTAGTACGTGCCCCGCGTTTGTAGCTATTCACTATTCTGTGCGGCTTATTATCCCAGAGCCTATCCCGTACACATTAGTGTGGGTCATTAGGGGAGACCGGGGCTAGTTGGACCCCGGGGTAAGTTGGCCCCCCATCAATTTATGACAAAGTAACTATGGGGTAAAAGAATTAATCACATCATTTCGTAAAGTGACCGTATCCAATAGTGCTGAGAAACCGTCGGCAGTGAGTTCAAATAAAATAATTTAGCATTTTAAAGTAAATTTATTAAAGAAACTTGATGGGTGGGGGCAACTTACCTCGGGGTCCAACTAGCCCCGGTCTTCCCGATCCCAGAGTTCGTACTCCTGAACTGATTGTACATCAGGATTGATTCACTTACAGAGAAAACACAGCACTGTTCATGTATCACTACAATCAGAAAAAAATTTGTCTTATTCAAAGGACCTCCTACTTTTCCACCTACCCCCACCCCTCTTACATGCACCAAAACAAATTGTGGATTAAGTCCGTCCCCCTCTTCAACAGAGTGGAAAAATCGCTGTAAGATCCACAGCTATCAGGAGTGTTTCACGTTGCTTAAAACTGGATTGTTTTGTCAGAAACATTTTAGCATATGGAGTGTTTCTTTTGAAAATTTGTTTCCTCTTTCTCTCTTTTTCGATTATATGATAATATTTATTTATTTATTTATTTATTTATTTATTTATTAATTCCTTGAAATCCTGAAATGGCCAGTTCTAAATGTCCCCTCTCACTTTTCTTCAATAGAGGCCTGTTGTCGCTGGATCTTGGATTCATCTCAGGATGGAATAACAACGCAGACTACCGCGTTCAAGTTCCCATTTAATTCCTGTTCACACTTTAAAAGAAATGTAATTTCGTCACGGAACGTGTACTCTTACAGCTCTCTTCTCTTGGCCTGTGCGGCGTTTGGGTTACAGCACCATGCACATTGTCAATTCCATCATACTTATTTCCTTAGTAATTCAATTTTGTAATTTTTGCTTGTGGTTGCACCTAACCTAAGTAATGGTTTTTAAGACTAGATTAAATTTATATACTGAGAAGTGCTATTCAGACACATAGAAAGTCATAAGAGGAAACGTTGTCCTGAATATATTGACTCTATTCATGACACAATCGAAATTTAAAATCATGGAGTGGGTCTTGCAGATAGCAAGATAGCCCCATGTAGCTTGTCGCCATTCCCTTTGCTCCCGAATTTGATTTATAAATGCACGCGCGTCGATGCTGAGAAAAAAAGAAAAAAGTAAATTGTCTTCTACTTCTACCCCCCCCCCCTCCTTTCTTTAGGAAAGCCCTTGTCCACAAGTGAGCAGCCTCCCCCCCCCCCTCCCCCGAACACCTTGAGAAAACTCGAAGGAACTGTGTGGGAGATTTTCTGTTGCATCTGGGAAAGCTGCTTCCAACATTTGATTTGTGTTTTAGAATAGGTGATCTAAAACCCACTTCTGACAAAATGGTAAAAATGAAAGATGTCAGGAATGAAGTGTCACTTTTACTTTGTTTTTGCGTTTCTTTTGACGATGACTTCGAAGTTTGTGTCAAAATCAACTGATCGCCAGCACGCTTTCTATAGATTAGACGAAGGTGTTTTGCGGAATCGGTATGCATAAATAGCATCATGTGGCCTACCCCTTGCAATGAATTATCGTTTGTTGACGATGACAGTCAGAATTTCAAAGTGTTTGGGTATCTTTATATGTTCAAGTGAAGTAAAATATAGACTATTTGTATTGAGTTGTAGTCAGTTCCGAGTTGAGTGTACTTTAATGGAAGTCGTCACGCGCTGTGGGGTGATTTTTGAGGCATGCAATAGGTCGTGATTCCAACAAAGTGGGACATATCTGACCCAATCTTACCCATCCCTGCATACCTTCTTATACGCGTTTTAGGAAGCAGTTGAAATAAGCGTCTTTTCCCCAACTGCCATGGCAATGATCACGACTAAAAGATTCCTTGACCTTGTTGAGTTGAGGGCAATTGGATGAGCCGTGGGGATGGATGCACCGGCCTATGTTGACAGGAAATTTGACCTATCGGGATGACAATAAATGAATGTATGTGTCAAACTATCGCTTGGGATCACATGTCACTAACAATGCTATCAATATGTCATCTGTTTCAAGTCGAGGGCATGGCAGTGCTTAGAGTTTATAATCTCAATTTCTCCCCCGTGAATTGTTGAACTAGAACTTATTTTATTTCTCGTATTTGTTATTGGTTTATCTTATCTTTCTACGACAAGAATATACTCCGACAAGAATATACTCCCCCTATTCATAATATGCGATGATATGCTGCTTGGAAATACAGTGAGTCTATTTCCGTGCACTCATCCTGATGCTGTCGAAGACATAGAAATAGATATGTTTAAAATATATGTTAATTTTGAGTTTAATCTATGGAGTAATAGTCGTTAAGTATTAGAGGACAAGTGGACCCGAAGGGCATTTGTTCATTGTATTTGCTTCTCAAAATCCCATTCACTGTCTCTCAAATTAATTATCTATTTTATTGGTTATATATATTTTATCTACATTTTTACTATATGTTTATAACTTATTGTGTTGTTATTTTTTAGCGTTTTTCTGATTTTTATCATATTGTGTCCCTGTATGAAAGGCTTGGTTACAGTGAACGGCCATGATTGACATGAGTAGTGGGACGGGAAAATCTTAGAAGATGTCCTTTGTTTTACTTGTGCGTTGAAGGCGAGTTGTCGTACGAGATATGGCTGCCAAGAGGACTAAGGTTTCAAACATGCGCTCCATTATTCAAATAAGCCCACGATTCGTTCTCGTATCTTTAGGTGAGAAACATTTCCAAAAGATTCAAATTTAGCCAAAATAAACCATAGATTACCCCCCCCTTGCATGTACGTGATTTGATTTTTATTTATTTTGGTAGTAGCCCCCTTTCATAACAACACAATAAATGTTTCCACAGCCGGTGAAATGTACATGTTAATTCATTCCTCATTGACTTTGGTGTTGAAAAAACATATAAACAATTACAATGCATTCATTTTATAAAGATAATTTATTATTACGTATAGTTTGTTCATATTTCATGCCCTTGTCCATTTTACTTGATGAGAAGGTTTCTTCATTGAAGATATAATTCTGGCTAGGGGTGATTTCAGTGTGATAAAGAAAAGGTTCCCTTAACTCGAATCGTATATTTGAAATGATATAGTTTTGTCCCAAAAATTAATTATGGTGATTTTCCCGTATCCCTGTTTCTTTTATCTCTAGCTAATAAAAACAGTTAGATATTTAAAAGTTCTACTGAATAAGAGCTGCTGACGTAGAGGGTGGATACGAAATGAATAAAAAAACTGCTTATATCTTCATGTATTTAATATGATCTTCATATATTAACAAAATGTTGTCATGATGTAAACAAATAATACTACACAGCAGTCCTATTCCTCAGAGTTTAATAGTAACCCTTCCTAGAGAAGACTGGGATAGAAGCGCCTGGAGCGCCTGGGGCACCTGGAGCACCTGGAGCACCTGGAGCGCCAACAGAGCCAGAGGCACCTGGGGCACCATCGTTGCCTGGAGCACCTGGGGCACCGGTGAGACCGGTCTTACCCTTTGGTCCTGGGGCACCTGGGAAGCCATCTTTACCTGGGGCACCAGCTGGGCCGCGGAAACCGGCTGGTCCGGCTGGACCATCCTTACCTGGGGCACCTGGGAGACCGTCCTTGCCTGGGAAACCTGGGAAGCCGGCGTCACCCTTTGGACCTGGGGCACCTGGGGCACCTGTAGCACCTGGACGACCAGCCTTTCCGTCCTTGCCTCTGGCACCTGGGGCACCTGGAGCACCTTGGAGACCGACGGCACCGGTCTTACCTCTGGCACCAGTAGCGCCAGTGGCGCCGTGTCTGCCAGTGGCACCGGCTGGGCCGGCTGGACCAGCTTTTCCTGTGGCACCATCCTTACCATTAAGGCCATCAAGGCCGTCGAATCCTTTATCACCCTTGGCGCCTGGGGCACCTGCGAAACCATCTCTGCCTGGGGCACCAGTAGCTCCCTTTCTTCCTGGGGCACCTGGGAAACCAGCCTTACCTGCGGCACCGTCGAGACCGTTCTTTCCGCTTCTGCCTGTGAAACCAACTGGGCCGACTGGACCGACTGGACCAACAGCACCATCTTTACCTGGAGCACCTGGGGCACCATCAAAACCTGGCTTGCCGTCCTTGCCTGGGCGACCTGGGAAACCATCCTTGCCTGCGGCACCAGCAGCTCCTTTAGCTCCTGGGAAACCGACTGGGCCAACTGGGCCGGTTTTGCCTGGAAGGCCGTTGAAACCTGGTTTTCCGTCTTTGCCTGGGGCACCTGGGAATCCATCCTTACCCTTGGCACCTGGAGCTCCTGGGGCACCATTGAAGCCTGGCTTGCCGTCTTTGCCTGGAGCACCGGTGAAGCCGGTGGCACCGGTTCTGCCAACTGGGCCAACTGGACCTACTGGGCCTGGGAAACCTGGCTTGCCATCCTTGCCTGGGCGACCTGAGAAACCATCCTTGCCTGGGGCACCAGCTGGACCAGCTGGACCCTTAGCACCTGGAGCACCATTGAAACCTGGCTTGCCATCAGCGCCTGGAAGGCCGTTAAGGCCATCCTTACCTGGCTTGCCAGCTGGGCCAGCAGCTCCATCTTTGCCTGGAGCACCAGCGAAACCTGGTTTGCCTGGAGCGCCATTAAGACCCTTCTTGCCATCGGCACCTGGGGCACCGTTTCTGCCTGGAGCACCGGTGAAACCAGTGTCACCCTTAGCACCTGGGGCACCTGGGAAGCCATCCTTGCCTGGGCGTCCAGCAGCACCTGGCTTGCCATCTTTGCCTGGGCGTCCAGCAAATCCTGGTTTACCATCAGCACCTGGGGCGCCATTGAGACCATCCTTGCCATTAGCACCTGGAGCACCTGTGAAGCCAGTATCACCTTTTGGTCCTTGGAATCCTGAGAGGCCATCTTTGCCTGGAGCACCATTGAAACCATTCTTGCCATCCTTTCCTGGGGCACCAACTGGACCGACAGCGCCAACGGCACCAGCAGCGCCATTCTTGCCTGGAAGACCTGGGAAGCCAGCGCTGCCTTTAGCGCCTGTGCGTCCGGTGAAACCTGGCTTGCCGTCTTTGCCTGGGAAGCCTGGGAAGCCATCTTTGCCTGGCTTGCCTGGGGCACCTGGGAAGCCATCTTTGCCTGGAGCACCAGCTGGACCAGCGGCACCGGTCTTTCCTGGGGCACCATTGAAACCTGCTTTTCCGTCTTTGCCTGGAGCACCGGTGAAACCTGTAAAAAAGCAAGACAAACATTTTTCAATTCGTACATATTAATAAAAACCTTAAAATGAGTAGAAAGAAAATGAACTATGATTTCGATTGACGTCTACCGAAATTATCGCGCAAATAAAGCTGTATGAAAAATATATTTACCAGTATCTCCCTTGGCGCCTGGGGCTCCTGGAAGACCGTCGAAACCTGGTTTACCATTCTTGCCTGGGGCACCGGCAAAACCGTCCTTGCCTGGGCGGCCAGGGAAGCCATCCTTGCCTGGAGCACCTGCGGCACCATCCCTACCTGGGGCACCTGGTAAACCATCCTTGCCTGGTCTTCCTATTGAACACAAATGCAATGTGTAACCATATATCGCCAGCTGGTCATATACGTTGAATGTAAAACAATACCCAATTTGGTTCCGATAGATAACCAACTTGTCAACAAAAAATAATAAAATTATTTTGAGATTCCTTTTTACAGATTGTCAACATACCTGCAAAACTGGCACCTGGGGCACCAGCTGGACCTTGGGCGCCTGGGGCACCAGCTGGACCAGCGCAGGCTCTGGTGAAGCAAGCAAGATCACCAGAAGCATCTAAAATGAAAACAGATTACGTATAAGAAAGAGTAAGTGCATCCGAATTACCATACTCATGTTTCGTCAGTTTATTAAGTTCTTGTCGAAAAAAACTGAGGCTGTTTGATTAATAAAGCTGTTTTGTTCAAAACAGCTGCGACCTACTCAAATTGCAGAGATAAAAAAGGAATATTGTCCAATATTTTAGTTGATCAAAATATCGTTCGGATCAATTTTCAGTAAATCATTAAAGTTTGATTAGCACAAATATAATACACTGAATCAAATTCTTAGACGTGGGTGAAAAAACATGGAATATCTTGTATACTTAGTATCGTTAATTGTAAGTTCATTACATTATGTATGGAGTTGACCGGGACATTTCCATGGCCGCTACAACTGGACCCGCCTGTACTTACCAAATTGACAGACAATGCCGCTGAATCCTGGAGCGCATCTACATGTGAAGCCATAAATTCCGCTGTTAATACAAGCACCACCGTTCAAACATGGGTTGGGTGAGCAAGAGTAAAAAGCGAGGTTTAAGGCATAGCCTGAAAGAAAGTAAGTATATGCAATACAGGTCACTATTCTCAATGATAACAATAACAATGTACTTGTACAGAGATCGTTTTGCATAATGCTATGTATACTTGGTACTAGCCGTGTTTTTTTTTTTCTTTTTTTACAATAAGAACATGTTTTGTTCATAAGATAGACCTGGTGCCTTTAGATTTTATGATATAAATATATTTTATTTAAGCTTTAAAAAGCGTTGCATGACTTGACATGGCATTCTTTCTAAGTCGTCTTTTTCCTCCATCAGTGTCATTCCACATTTCCAAAACCCTCGCCACTCTTTTTGTTTGAATCGTAAATTACGGTAAAAGAAAAAAGACACTTACTGCCAGCCACAAGAGTGGCAAAAATTAGCCACGAATGCATCTTGTCTGAAAGAGCAAAAACTTAAAAATAATAGGGTATTATGAGATTAAAACTATTGCACTAAGTGGTGACATTAAGAAATTGTATTTTCATTGATACATTTGTACTACGCATTTATTAAAGCCAAGGTATCATATTCATATTCATATTCATTTGAGGGGAATTCTTGGCAGTCTGTGTCGAAAAAAGCGGAAACTCTTGAATGGTAAAATCTCCATAGTATTAACTATATAAGAGAGAAAAGTTAAATATATTCATGTAAATGATATATAAAACATGTCATCGTTTTACAAGAATTCAATTACCCGGTTAAAAAAGAATAAAGGTGAAATTGTGCCATTCATTTGAAATATATTTCCACTGCACGATTTCAAGTCTAATGGCTTTTTAAAATGCAAGGCATTTCAATCAAAATGATTGATAGGTTTGAATCAGCAAGTAAGAATAAAAGGAATATTGTTTAACCAGATAGAATAAAGTGTAAGTACAATAAACACATGTCATTGATCAGAAGGCGATGTCAAAGCTCACGAACAAATAGCTATTGTGCCTTAATTGATAGCACCATGCACTGTGTCGTGGCTGGAGTGCTCAGAGATGAAAGGTTAGCAAATGTGACCTTCAAATCATGCCGCCGGAACGACATTGCGAACCCTATTACGTCATGCTGAAAATCGGACAGAATGCTGTAAAGTAAATCCTGACGGTGCTATAATTTCTGCTTACAGATTTCAAGTTTGATTGATTGGGGCAAATGATTAAATCAAATTATGGTTTATTAAATCAACTTCACATCGATGGAAAAGTACATGTATATCGTTTTTTTTTACTAGACGATTTGTGTCAAAGATGCAACCGACATTTCTGAACTGCTAATGAATAATTTATTCCTTTCTCCAAACTAGGAAGTAAAAAACTTGTAAGAGGCGTTCTCTACTTCATTTCAGTTAAAGTGAAGTTTTAAAGTCCGCTTGTTTTGATACTGACTATCAAGACATTAAATCGAGCATCTGAAAACGGTCACTACGATAATTATGGCACCTAAAAACATCTAAAGTGAATAGATATCCTAAAGTAATCATAATTTCGAATAAGATCACCATCAAGGCTATAGTAGTAGTAGTAAAGATTCCAAATTATGTGTTTTAAGTCGAAATAACAAGTGTACGTTATTTTGTCTTTTCAGGGAGACCTAAGGCGGAAATACGCTTCAATTCTGTTGTTAAACTATTTTCTCGAAAACAAGACCATTGTCGTCTGCTCAGTTTAGGAGGTATGTCGATGTAATTTGTCATCGGCGCGCCTATTGCGGTAGTGAAACAATAGCTTCCATTATGCGTTGATGGGACGAAAAACGGCGTGTCCAATCAGAGCCTCCCTTATATGAACGCTAATGGTTTTCTGTCACGTGAGGGTACCATAACCAAATCTCGCGGACACTAGTTGCTTGTTTGCAATCTATGTACTTGACCTGTCTATTACCGTCTCAAGTCAATAAACAACCCATGACGAAAAAGAGGAGGGGGGGGGGATAGACCTTTGTTTAAATAAAAGAATTGTATGATTCTGACTAGCTGTAATTTTGCGTGCTCTCAAACTGACAGCAAAAGAGAAAGCTAAACATTTTAAAAGATCTCTGACATATCCTGGAAATGAGAAATATACGGATACAGACCTTAATTGCTTTAGAAAGAAAAATGCGAGATTAGGTTGTAATAATTTACTGGCATTTGATTCTTATTTTCAGTGGTAATTTTATTGCATGTTTATATGATAAACCGTTTATCGCAGATGATTTTTCCGCTCGATTCAAATTGATTATCTGTATGTATTTATCATTAGTTTTTTAATCAATGTCGGTCACGTTTGATTAAAGGAGGCAATTTGGAAGTAAACCGCACATTAAAATGACATAACTTGTCTAAGGGATTGTGGCACGCGTGATCTGAATGATTAACTCCGTTTACTAAATAAGACAAAAGGCGTCTGTGACCATCAGTGATAAACAGACGATAAACGCACCAATGCCAAGCAACTCTAATTTTAAAAATGCATGTCTAGCGTTCATCGCGTGTGGATAAGAAGTTTCCCTTCAATTGGAAAATAATGACTCTTTACCAACTTGTCAATTACATGAGGCCGTTAGGGGATTTTACGATAAGCTACTGCTCCCTGTAAGGAGATATCTAACTAGTTTTAGTTTACAAACTTAAAATAGTCATAGTTTAGACATGATTAAATTTGTTTTATGGTCTTTCCCAGATTACGTTATGTAAAAAAATCGCAGGAGACATTAAATAGTCCTAAGATTGGGGTTCCTAGTTTAGAGCCAAAATGGGTATCCGATGTATGATACTTACTGTTACGTGGAAGAAGAATGAGCCCGTAACCCTTAACCAACAACTGATTAGTAATTTCCCGAAGCTGAAAAGCTGATACTCATCGTGATAATGAAAAACTTTCCTCAAAAGTTCAGAAAATATTCGTACATTTTCAGCAAGTTAAGTGCAATATTGCTAGGTTGTTATTTTGGATGCAATGACGCTCTCTTGGTAACATCTAATAAGCACGTGTTAAAGCTGCTTATTAGGCATTTTAAAAGCCAGGTTCGATCAGTAAGAAAAGCTTTATATTCCAGTCTGTGAAAGAAGAACGAACTATTTCAAAGGTAAAAATTGTATTTTTGAGATAAAAATGTTTACTTTTTTACTTAGATTTGTCATTTACCAATTTCACTTTCAGAGTGCCAGCGATGAGTACCATTTGCAGAAAAGTGATTGGATAATCTACAAAGTGCTTTTGTCCTTCCATCTTAGGGCATTAAATCCCAGTTGGCCCACCGTTGGATATTTAAAAACAGACGCCAGGTACCTTTGAATACATATATACACCAGCAGAAATTTTAAATGAAGCGCAGCCTGTGATACACCACCAATAAACCATGCCATTCATTAAATAAGCACCCTTCTCTCAGTCGGTATCAGCAAGCGTGCGTCCCCAATACTGGTCAAGCAGGCACGTACCTTAAGAGATCTTCCTTACGGCTCCAATGTCAAGGAAGGTCCAGGAGTCTGTCTCAGCTTCCCATCCCAGCTGCCTATTTATACCACGAGGCCTTTGCGAGGTTACACTTGGGGTCTTTCGATACTCGAGCTCCCAGAGACCCGAATTTTCTTACCTAAACCCCCTCATACTGTCCTTTTTTCACGTTTTGTTTGCAAGTGAGGGTTTATCTGGGGGTCATCGTGCCGGTTGCATAACGGCAACCGTAGAACAGCTTATAACGTGCCGGGGTCAATCTTTGAACAGTCTTTTGTGTTTGGCAAAAGCAAAGGCCATCTTTAAGTGCATTTAACATGCGGTCTCCTGATTAAACATAGAAACAGTCGCGTTAATGAATCGTTTCCTCTGAATGCCTTTATTGATGTATGTTTCTTAATTGAAAATAGTTGAATATTGCTGGCGTTATATTTATCAGACTGCTGTTGTTGCAAATATTGTGGAATTTTTATCGTCAGGAGTTGCTTGAAGCCCCTATCTTTAAAAATGGCATAAACCTATTTCGCAGTGGTTAGACATAACTTATATCTCCCTCAAATTGGCACAAATCGACTTAATTTGCCCCTAGTGCCGAGGAACACACGCGTTGTCTGTGCAAAACGACAAAAATGCCTTGCAAACAAATTAACAACTTTGCATTTTACCACATCCTTACATGTGTAAGTGCATTATACTCGAAAAACTCTTTTTTTATATAACAAAGTACTGTTCTAAAAGAGTTTCATGAGTATTAATATATTCCATGAATATACTCAGCTTTTAATATTGAAACGTTTTAACCAAAGCATAAAGCGTTTGTGTCGTTATTTCATTATATAGAATGCCTTTTCCTTGATTGTGTCTGTAAAATGCTACAGAAACATTAGGTTCCATTGTAACTGGAAATCTAAAGGTATTTGATCTAAACCACGTCTAAACAAGTAAATCTAATGGTAGGTAAAACAGTTGTAATCAGTGATTTGTTTTTCTAATAACTAAATTGCGTTAGCAAGTTGAAATAGTTGAAACACTTGCATGGGTAGTGCTGACAGTGAAAAATTAGTAGAAGATATCACATAATATGATAGTTGAGAGGAAGGCGATATAGACGTGCCATTGTTATGACACTTTATAACAAAATGTTTAAATTTCTTATGCAAAATGACCAGATGCAATTTAAGACAGCAAGAATAGTACACACAGCGATGTGGAGGAGAAGTAAATCTAGTACAGACGAAAGTTTTATACAGAATATCCTTTTTACGTATTTAATTGATAGGTAATTAATCTTAAAGAACTTTTATGAATGTACTTTCACAGGTTTTAGCCTCTCACAACCCTTGGTAGGGTGGGTTTTATTATAAATTTGTGCGTCGTAAATAAAATTATAATAATAATTATTATTATTATTATTATTATTATTATTATTATCAAAAAGTCTATTCATAACAAACTTTGCCATCACATTCGTTGCTTCTTATTAACATACATACGTAAAAGCAGGCGTACAGGAAGCGCGGCATCAAAAATGGAATTGATTCAAACAATTAGTAAGCTTAGGGCACATTTGACGACATATTGGACGGATTACTGACAAATGGTGTAATTGCACACGTTCACGCATTTATGGTGTGAGGCCGCATACGTAAAGACACCATAGTACTACCAAGCGATACCAAAATGCCACCCAAAAAATATTGATTCTTTTAAGTATACAATGTACGTGCACATCTAACGCAAACAGGTTTATAATTCATTTAAATCCTTCATTCGCATGCAGACACACTGTTTACCGAATTCTTTTCACGGTTCAGAACAATGGTCCCTTGGCCTAACGCTTGGCTTGCTGTCGTGCACTGATCTAATTTGCCCACCGGTGGTTTGTGAATGGGATTATTATTCGGCGACCTCGTGCCCCATTCGTTATTGTTCCTCATTTGGAAACGAAGAATCTTCATTACCTTTCATCTTAGACTGAATACGCATGCCCTATTGCGTAACACGGTTCCATCCAGGGGTTAAAATCAACCAGTCATGGAAACTATAAGCCAAATTACCAATACGCAATGGTTGAACACACCCAGTATTTTTGGAAGACTTCTGTGGCAGAAACTCCAACCGACCTTCGACCCAAGCTTTTGTAAAGTATGTCTGTACGTGCGTGCGAACACGGTTGCAAGCAGAGCAAAGATGCTTTTTATTTTAAAAATGCAAACCACGTCAGAGTGGTTTTCTCGGATACCACCAACAATGTGTGCGAATGTGTGCGCATGCGTATAAGCATGCTTTCCCTTGCCCTTGATGCAGGTATTCATCCGTTTTGGATTTGGACACTCAAATTTGACAATGGATTATGACAACGAGTATAAGTATATGAGTATATGAGAATATGAGTAGTCCGTAAATAAAAATAGTTTCCATACCGCCACCGTCCACTTATGACACTTGTCACATTTTTGGAAAAAAAAACACAAGCGAGATTTTAGCTTGACAAAAATTCTTTCTCAAGTCAATGCTTTAAATATCCTTTGAGTTTAATATACAGTATGTTATATTTCGAGCGACAACATTTACTTAAATAGTTTTTTTTCTTACTGATGTAGATGGCTATCAATTTATTCTAACCCTTCCAACGCAAAACGTTCATAATTACAATAATCTCACTGTAAATATTTTGATTGATTGCTGTCTTTCATTAATGCTTCTTATTAAAACATCACTAGATGCCTAAATATCCCTATTCCCCAGGTACGAGACTGCGATTCCCTTGGTAGATTCACGTGGTGACTATATTGTGCTCTGTCACATACCCGAAGTACCTGACAAACAATTCACTACGCATCCAACAATATTACAGCACTTGAATATGCCAAGTGTTTTAGATATGCAAACAGGTGGGTTTGTGCAACACGTGACACATTTACAAATACCCGTGGATGCAAAAAAAGAGTATCCTATACTGTGATAAAACGTATATGCAGCCATATCATAATTATATTAAACAATGGGTGTATGAGGGACAAGGGCAAGGTGGCTATACGACAAGAGGGACAGATTGATAAAGAAATAAACATACGCATGGTGCTTTTGTATACTGCTGTATCCCTGTACTAATATAAGGGGGGGGGGCAAGGATTTGCTTAAACTTTGAACCTAATTTCTCTCTCGCATTGCATGCTTACCTATTAAAATAGGTTTATTGTATATGCGCTGGTTTTAACCTTGCCGTTATTCATTAGATAGAGGTGTCTTTGTTCGAGCAGGGGGGTTGCCTTAAAGGAACAAGCCTTTCCTTGTTGGCGACCTCAATACATTTGACGGGACATTAAAATTAAAGAGGGCAATATATTTTTGACACACATTTTTTTCTTGATTTCATTTATTGGACTTTTACATAATGGCGGGTTATTAACAAAGGTGCGGTGGGGGGGGGGGGGGGGCGCATTTTGAAGTGCTTTCAAGTTTGCTTTTGTTTTGCAGCTTTTTGATTGCTCTAAGTACAAAGTATACATGTATATCATACCAATGGGTGAATTTATTTAAAAGCAACCAACCCATATGTTCATAAAAGTGTACTGTCAGTAAGTATACCCGTGTCAAGTTTTTTTCTTTTCAAACTCATTATCGAAGAACTCCATAAGCACAATGTTTCGTATCTACTATATTCCTATTTTCATCCCATCGTGTCCAAAGCTAATTATAATCCAAATGTAGGTAAAGAGAAATATAGAAAACGGCGTGCGCGTACACGTCTTTCCTTTGTATAAGTCACCAGTCAGGCTGACATAAGGTTGTTGGGTACCGTTGCGCAGAGAATTTATATGAAGGAGAAAAGAAGCACAAGTATTCTTAAAACACCCTGTTTATCATGCAGTGAAGGATTCAGAACCAGGAGGTTTGCTCAGTGCAGTTGAAGTCGGACACTCAGGGTACTTAGGCTTTGAAAATCCCCATTTTTTATTTTTGAGCCCTTTTTCAGATCGAGCGACACAGTTTTCTGCACCTCTCCAGTTCAAAAGATTGGCAGCTTAGTAGCCTGACTATTGTGTTATGTAGTCAGTTAACGGGATAACAACTCTACTTTGACAGGAAAAGTGCCGTAAAATGAATTTTCCTGGAGTAAATGACAACTTTCCCATACTTGCCAATGGTTAATGAATCCGTTCTGAAATTCAAGATTAATCGATTTTTTAAGAGGATATTTTTAATAATAATCTATTCAGAGATTATTACAAAATATAGCAATCAGTGACGGTCCACTACCTCGCAATATCTGGATATTACAATTACAGTTTTGGCGGTAAAATGCAATTTTATTACATTTTAGGTGTAGCTTACAATGTACTTATTGTCGAATTTTGAATCTCATACGTAGAGTTGTTATCCCTTTAACGGAGCCCCGGCGCTCGACACGACCTGATCTGATAAATTTTGATTGGTACATGCTGCTCGTGAAAGAGAGTACTCCATGCCCCCCCCCCCCCCCCCCCCCCCCCCTGGACCAGTCAAACTGGTGCAGTACAGGTAACTGTAACGCTCGATGTTAAAAAAGGGGGCCTTGGTTTGGACAAATTAATTGAACACAAGTTGCAGTGCTGGCATATCGATATTATATGGGTATTATATAGGTATTACACAGGCATTTTTAGTGGATGTACCGGTACACTTTGAGCGGTCCTTACATGTAATCACTGGACAGGCACTTTACTCTCTTTAAAAAGCACTACGCAAGGTCGCATTCCGCTGTTGAGAGAAGTCATTTTTTTCTATAAGTTGACTTTTTTCTACTGTGTATGAAATCCGTCTCTCAACCAGTACAATTTTGTTGCCAAGGAAAACCACTCTGTGTAAAAACTGCCATAGTATACATCGAGATAAACTTCAACTTAAATAGAGCATCATTTGCTTTAAAATGTAAATTTGCGTCATAACCTTAGCGGGTCATTGTTAGAAACACGCCCGCAATGTTAACTCATTTCCTTGTCTCATTGCCTTATTTTTTTCCTTACATAAAACATGGGCGTTAACGTGCTGCAAAAGGTTAGGTCTGTATGTTACAATCATGAGGCAAATAATGTGTTCATTTGACCTGTGCGATAGTAAATACTTTTGAAAATGTGCCATTCTTTGTTCTAAATCGATGTTTAAAGATATCTAAGCGTTCTATAGCAATTTACGTGGTAGCAATAACACATAGAGAAGTAAGATTGAAGCACCAAGCTGTATCAGTAAGGTCAGACTGAGAGAGAGAGAGAGAGAGAGAAGGAGGAAGAGAGAGACAGAGAGAGAGAAAGAGGCAGAGAGAGAAAGAGGGAGAGAGAGGCAGAAGGGTTTACGCAACCATTCCCCAACTGTCTAAACCGAGGGGTTAATCAGCCAGTGATCCTTATCCGTGGCACATCAAAATGTTGGTAACACAGAAACTCACAAACAGAGAAAACATTCAAATTTTATCAGGCACATTTGGCATTACTTGTCGCGCTCCCGCTACCAAGAGTAACATTCTTTTCTTATCTAATACAGATTGAAGTCATTTATATTTATGGTAACACAATGTGTGACAGAAAAACGATTTAAGAAATTTATTAAATAGTTTGTCTTTTTACCTACCTATTTATGTGTTTATTATATGTTCAAGCTTTTTTTTTTAAGACTATATGGCCTACTTGTGAAACTACATAAATAATCACTGACATAATCTCTACATTGTAACAATTTACCAGTGTCGCACGAAGTCAGCGTACATTCAATCACCTGGTATATAACAACGTGTTTTAAAAAGTCTACCAAGTTACATGCATATATATATATATATAACAGCTGACTCTCTCTGGGTAGATAAATGACATACTGCATCCATCTCCTCTCTCTCTTTCTCTCTCTCTCTCTCTCTCTCTCTGTCAAATAAGAATGAATGAATTTAATTGAGTTCACATTTCTTCATTTAGTAAGGATTTCGAATTGTGCTAAGCGTGCTTCAAAAAGCGACGGTTTATTTAGTGTGACTTATTAAGTAGTCAACATAATATAAAATACATTAAGAGAGAAGCATGTTAACTGTCTCTTTGTTATTTAATACTCATCTATTAAGTTTCTGTTCCGTAAAATTTCATTGGTACAGCCTTAGGTATATAAAACATGAGAAAACGAAAAAACGAGCACAAGTATCTTGCCAATTGACGTACATGCAGATGTAGCAATATGGTTTTATGGTGTATCTTGAACTAAAACAGACCCTTTGCATGATCTTCCCCAATCTGCAAGTGCACTTTTGACTTAATATTTTTCTAATGTGGCAAAATTTGCATCTTTAAGTGGTCGTCAAACGTTCTACAAAGCTTCTTAGTTATGCTGTGCTTGCAATCTCACATTCCCCACACCTGTTGCTGAGATGGGGAGAAATGGTGATTTAAAGTACAAGAAGCCATTATGATTTTTGGTAGAAACGTGTGGGAGTAGAAGGGGGAGTCATGTAGTACTTCCTCAAGAGAAAACCAATCTCCATCGATACTAGTCATGTGCGGTTTGAGTAAAACGCTATAGCATTTCTTTTTTAAAACCATTAAATCATGCTTTAAGAATGGGCATCTACTGTATAGCATCAAAATAACGCAATGCAATTTTCCTTCAAAACACACAGTTGTTAATATGCTAAAACGTCACATACATGTAACACGATCGCGTTATAGTTATACGTGTAGCGAAAATTGGCCGGATTGGGTTAATTATACCGACAGTCCGTGTAATATCCTGTTTTTGTCAAAACTGGAATTAGGTGTTTCTAGCTAGATCCATGATCCTATTTTTATGGACCTACTACAATGTCTGTCGATCCCACTGCTTGCCCTCTCGTTAACTGCCGTATGTAGACAATTTTGTGAAAATAAAATCCATTAACCACTTTTCATATAGCATTAATCATTCTACTGTGTAAGCCAGTGTGATGAGCAACAGTGGACCCTTGTTGAGGAAGACAAGTAGTAACAAACAATGCAACATTCATAATGCACGAGTCAGTTGTGGTATATTTAAAACTTTTCATTTGCCATTCGCTTGCAATTCAAATGTACATTTTCATAAAAACTTGCTTATTCAGTAAACATTAGATAATATCAAAATAACTAAAAGAACCATATATTCTAAATCAACCGTTGATTGCTTACAGTATCGAACTGAAATTAAAGACGGTCTTGTTTTTTTTTATTGTGCATGTATGATACATACATTTTTTAATCACATTGTTTCGAAGTATTATGCCTAGCTCAAGTGCATGCACAGAGACACTTAAAACACAAATGAAATATCAAGAGGTGCTTAACGCATATCTTCTTATAGCTCTCTGAAAATCATTATTTGGATCACGAAATGCAATGAGGTATAAAAGGGTCCAAGACTGCAGTTAGAATATACCGTATATGCAGGACTGTAGCTCGAGTAGCTTCGTTTGTCGCGTGAAAGGCGTAGTAAAAGTAATGACAAAATTTGTACACTGTTTATTTTTTTAATATTTACGTAAACTTGACGTGTTTTGCGACACTTTGACATAGCACCGACACTTTGACATAGAAGCAAAAAGAAAAATTAACTTCAGAATTCAATTATTTCATAAACTTTATTTACATACTTCATTTTATAGTTAGAGTATAAATTCTTTTGTAAATAATATAAGTTCACATGCTTTATTTCATAGTTATACTTTAAACTCTTGTGTAAATAATATAAGTGATTTGTTGCAAAAAAAAAAAAGCAACATATCTTTTTGACAATAACAATTGAGCGTATGTTGCACTTGGCATTAAAACCATAGGCAAAAGGATTCTGAATCAGCGATGAATGGAGAGCCTTATTAAACAGAAAATGCTTTAAATATTCGAAATGTTGGAGGTAAACAACAACATTAAATTCTGACTTGAGATGGAAGAAAAATCACTATTTCATGCCTAGTGCATAACTCAGCTGATGAAATTACGTTTCGAGTAACAGAACGAGACCTTCATACAGTATTGATTAAATGTTTAAAAGCGTTGAAGATATATCACTTGGTAATAGATATTGAATACGAGATCATTAGCTGGAACAACACCTCTACTCACAAAATGATAAATTGCACAGTTGTTTATCACGTGCGGACTCAACGGTGGTTTGCCCTTAATCCACTGCAATCTTCCAAAAAAAAAAAAAAAAAAAAAAAAAAAAAAAAAAAAAAAAAAAAAAAAGAAATAAGGGGCAAAGACAAACTCTGAGCCCTCAGTCCCACTTTTCATACTCCTAATTTTTTGTTGTGATGAGAAAATACCTGGCCACTTTGTATGGGACCCTTCTATTTGATATTGTGCCTTCATTGGTTTAACGCCATTAGAAGTATCCTGTGAAGGGTTTTCACGCCAAATCTGGTCTTTCTCGAGAAAAAAAAAATTCTCCTGCTCACAAATGATTGCTTAAATTCAATGTGTAGTATCATATCTAATCATGTGACTTAGTTCTTATCGCATCATTATTTATTGAGATAGGCATACTATTCCTGACTTCAGGTGCTTATACATATATTTGATGTGTTTTGCAGTTTTTGGAGGTCTGGATTGAAGATAAATGATTAAATGTGCGGGATATGTATACACTAAGAAAACTGTGACTTTTGGACATTGTAATAAATACGCAATAATTACTAATGTTTTTTTTCCTTTTTTAGAGTTTCCAGAAAAAAGTATACTTATGAAGAGTGTCCAAAACAGTGAGTAAATTAGCCCCGCTTGGCCCAAGTATGTAAACAGAAATGGTCGTCAAAACAGACACATGTCACAATTCTTTGAAAATGACATTAGAGTAATTTTTTTTCTTGTTTTGAGATTGTGCAAACGTCAGTCTTAAAAAAAATTCTACCTTTAACTTAGCGACATGGTGAGATGTTTCCAGCAACATTTGTAGGGTCGTGCAGACGTTTGTCTAAAATAAACTAATAATGTGTGATTTTTGTAATTTTGTAAATTTTCATGTAATTGAAAAATTACCCCGATGATGTTCATGAATAGGATGTCATTAAAGAGGAAATAATTTAAATGAATCAAATCTGTCGACTTTGTGCTGAATTTAAAAGTTGAGAGTTATAAATTTTGGGTTCACCACTGTTGTTTCATGAAAAGACAAATATTCAACAAGTTGGCTCAATTCCCTACACGAAACGCTTTCAAAGAACACGGTCAGTGAAATAAATAAATAAATAAATAAACAAAAATAAAAGCAAAGTAAAAGAATAATTTTGAAATTATTGTCAAAAATTATTTTCTGTCAAAATTTTAAAAAAAGAGAAAAAAACATGTTCCTTACGTACAAAAAGAAGTTCAATGACCGTCAGATTTTTTAAGGATACAGTGGGTGTGCATGACGTCAAAGTTAAGAGATGAAGGTTTTACAATCCTTACTCTCTTCCCTTGCATATCCTTACCTCGTGGGAGGGGTATAAAAGTTTTAGATCTGAATACTAATTACATTGTGTTAGACCTTACCACGACCGCTAAAGAACGACAATTTTGGTGTCATTAATCACCAGCTGGCTGTTTAAATTAAAGCACTGTTTGTCTAGATTTCTGTCATCCAAACAAACATTTAGCACCTTCTCTGCATAAAAATGAAAATTAAGTCAAAAATCAAACCAGTTGCCGAACACATCCAGCTCTTCAAGATGGCAAAAGACCGCATGGCAGACTTGGTAAGGCTGATGGAGGAAGACACAGTGCCAATTGGGCCTTCCCGTTTTCACCGTTCTGTTCAGAAAGAGAAGTATCAAAAATCGTGCCGAATGAATGACCTTCTACAGAAGATATCTCGGGTATGGGCAGGGACACATACGCTTGAGAAGCTGGCCAGAACGGCATGGTCTTGCGGTAAGTCAAAAACAGCTATGGCCGGTTTGAAGCTCTGTTCAAAGACGGAACTTTTCAACAACGCTAGTTGTTTTATTGACCAGGCCCAGTATGTCCTAAGCATCCTTTGCGAACTGGGTCAAAACCACGAAGAAGACGAGTTGGCAGTTTGCCACATTGCCGAAAAACAAATGGTTAAAGCTCACTGTCGGGCTTTGTATCAACGTCTTCATCAAATTCTCACTAATCTGTTTTCCTCGATTGGCGGCGGCGAAGACGAGGGTGGCTTTGAAATATGGACAGCCCGTAATTTCGAGACTGCCGATCCTCCGAAAGCAGCATTGCAGGAACCGAAATTAGCTCCTGGCGTCTCCGGCAGTGAGGACCATTGGAAAGACGCCCCGGCTGTTCTGATCGAACCGCTGAAGAACTTGGCGTTCTCCGCTTTCCCCGTGCTCGAGTTCTCTAACAATATTACAGTTTCATCGACGGAGTCACCACAAAAATCACAAACATCACTCTCTTGTGAAAATGGGCGTCAACCCAGCGGCCCTTGGTCTTTGCACGCTAGTAATTTATGCGAGGACTTCGATAAAATAATCGTTTTATCTGCTGGTGAGAAAGTTTGTACATCAGAACTATATCTGGCGGCAGAGCAACAGGCCGTTTTGAAGGAGCTGTTTTTGGAGGTCACTCTGTACTTGGAGCAGGAAGGCCCCGCTTCGGACGTAGTCGAACATCACGTGGCCCAGGCGCCCAAAGTACCCTTGAAAAGAGCCAAACCGTATAAAGGCAGGGGGATATTTGCTATGCGACTGCGACCGTTTTGTCTGTCAACGAAGAACAATATTTAAACGAAAAACGCGTACAATTTATATATGTGGACAGTTGAACAAATGTTAAAGTTGCAATGCCATGCGCCAATTTTCGTATCCCTTTATGTCCTAAAAGACTTACGTAAAAAACATTTCCATCGCTTTTTCTTGCTTTGAGCTTTTTCCAATATTTCTGCATGTTTATAAATTCTTTTAACCGATGCTACAATGTACTCTGTGGACTATTTCACTATCTAGCGCATGGATTATGTTATGAAACGCGTGCATTGGTCCATTTGTAGACCCTGGTCGATGTTGCTGTCCGGGGAATCTTTTGGTAAATATTTCACAGTGTTTCTTTTGTATCAATATTATATAAATGTGCCGCATGTGTAAACGTGACAAAATGTTAAATATAAGACATCGTTTATACTATTTGTAGGCTAGTTCGATTTTCATAACAATCCGTGCTAAATAACAATCTGTTTAATATCTGTTGAGAGTCAATTGTATTGTAAACGGAGCTCGGCCAAATAAGCACTCCTGTAAATACAAAATATATTAACATAATGTGATATAAAAGAAAGATCTCGGGTGAGTACCAGTGCCTATAACTGAGTCAATTTTGAAAGGACAAAACGTGTCAATGGGCAACGTTAACATCACTGTTACGACAGCTATTTAAGTATTTTAAGTAAGAGCAATATTAAATCTTTTTCATACGTTTGTTTGCTACTTTTAATCTAGCTTGATATGCAAAATATTTTATTATTATTTTTTATTGTTTTACTTTTTACATTTTATATCATGCCTTCGAAAAATTTTATTAGATACAAGTTGAAAAGAGCCAAACTTTATTAAGGCAGGGAATAGTTACTATGTGACTGCGACCGTTTAGTCTGTCGGACAAAAAAAAAACGATATTTAAACGTAAAACGCGTACAATTTGTATATGTGGACAGTCGAACAAGCGTTAAAGTTTAAATGCCGTCCAACAATTTTGGTATCTTTCTATGTCTGAAAAAGACTTAATGCAATGGGTACGTTTTAACTGGCTTTTTAACTTAATCCAATATTTTCTGTATGTTTATAAATTCTTTTTACCAAATAGGTTTTTTCCTGTTAGTCGGCGCATCAGCTTTTGCTGTGAATGCGACTATCGGGAGTCATACTTATTTCATGAATTTTATTTACATACTTCATTTCATAGTTATTCTTTTAATTCTTGTGTAAATAATAAAATAAGTAATATGTTGCCAAAAAAAAAAAAAAAAAAAAAAAAAAAAAGAGCGTATGTTGCACTTGGCATGAAATCCATAGGCAAAAAGATTATGAATCAGCAATGAATGGAGAGCCTTATTCCACAGAATATGCTATAAATATTTAAAATATAGGACGTAAACAACAACATTTAATTCTGACTGCAGATGGAAGAAAAATCACTATTTTATTCTTAGTGCATAACTCAGCTTAAAAAATTATTTTTCGAGTAACTGAACGAGACCTTCATACAGTATTGGTTAAATGTTTAAAAGCGTTGTAGTTATATCACTTGGTAATAGATATTGAATACGAGATCATTAGCTGGAACTGATCTCTCAACACCACCAATTGCAAAAGGATAAATTGCACATTTGTTAATTATTATCTACGTGTGGATCGATAATACGTACTATACAGGCGTGGATTCGGTTGGGCCCCTTTTTACAAAACTTAGAGCTGTTGTTTGACCATCCCTCAATCCACTGCAATCTTCCCCCCCCCCCCCAAAAAAAAAAAAAATAAGGGGCAAAGACAAACTCTGAGACCCCGAGTCCCACTTTTCATACTCCTAATTTTTTGTTGGGATAAGAAAATGACTAACAACTTTGTATGGGAACCTTCTATTTGATATTGTGACTTCATTGGTTTAACGCCATTAGAAGTATCCTGTGAAGGGTTTTCATGCCAAATCTGGTCTTCCTCGAGAAAAAGCAATTTCTCCTGCTCACCAATGATTCCTTGACCAGTCTCTGTACTTGAAGTTGATGTGAAGTATCATTTCTAATCGTGTGACTTGGTTCTCTTCGCATCATTATTTATTGAGATAGGCATACTATTCCCGATTCCAGGTGCTTATACATATATTTGATGTGCTTTGCGGTTTTTTGAGGTCTGGATCGAGGACAGACAAATAAATGAATGTGCGGTATATGTATACACTAAGAAACTATGACTTTCAGACATTTTAATAAATACACAATAATCATTGATGTTTTCCTTTTTAAGAGAATCCATAAAAGAAAGTATATTTATGAAGAGTGTCCAGAAAAGTGAGTAAATTTTCCCCTCTTGACCCAAGTATATGCACGGAAATGGTCGCCAAAACAGATACATGTAACAATTCTTTGAAAATGACATTAGAGTAATTTTTTTCTTGTTTTGAGATTGTGCAAACGTCAGTCTTAAAACAAATCCAACCTTTAACTTAGCGACATGGTGGGATGTTTCCAGCAATATTTGTTCGGTCGTACAGACGTTTGTCTAAAACTAAACTAATGTGTGATTTTTTTAATTTTGTAAATTTTCACGTAATTAAAAAATTACCCCGATGATGTTCATGAATATGATTTCATTAAAGAGGTGATAATTTAAATGAATCATATCTGTCTACTGTGTGCTGAATTTAAAAGTTAAGAGTTACAAATCTTGTTGTTTCATGAAAAGACAAATATTCAACAAGTTGGCTCAATTCCCTACACGAAACGCTTTCAAAAAACGCCGTCAGTGCAATAAGTAAATAAATAAATAAATAAAAATAAAAGCGAAGTTATAGAATAATTTTGAAATTATTGTCAAAAATTGTTTTCTGTCAAAATTACAAAAAGCATGTTCCTTACGTACAAGTGCTTAAAAAACTGTCGCGCACTGAAAGATGCACGAAAGTAGATTAATGATCGTCAGACTAATGACCGTCAAAGTGGGGTGCATGACGTCGAAGTTTGCTTACTCTCTTCCCTTGACTATTCTTACCTCGTGGGAGAGGTGTGAATGTTTTAGACCTCAATACTAATTACAGTGTGTTACACCTTAACATGGCCGTTAAAAAGGGACACTTGCTAGCACCGGCGTCTTTAATTATCAGCTGGCTACTTAATTTAAAGCACTGCTTGCCTAGATTTCTGTCATTCAAACAAATTTTCTGTGCATAAAATGAAAATTTAGTTAAAAATCAAACCAGTTGCTGAACACATCCAGCTCTTCAAGATGGCAAAAAACCGCATGGCAGACCTGGTAAGGCTGATGGAGGAAGACACAGTGCCAATTGGGCCTTCCCGTTTTCACCGTTCTGTTCAGAAAGAGAAGTATCAAAAATCGTGCCGAATGAATGACCTTCTACAGAAGATATCTCGGGTATGGGCAGGGACACATACGCTTGAGAAGCTGGCCAGAACGGCATGGTCTTGCGGTAAGTCAAAAACAGCTATGGCCGGTTTGAAGCTCTGTTCAAAGACGGAACTTTTCAACAACGCTAGTTGTTTTATTGACCAGGCCCAGTATGTCCTAAGCATCCTTTGCGAACTGGGTCAAAACCACGAAGAAGACGCGTTGGCAGTTTGCCACATTGCCGAAAAACACATGATAAAAGCTCACTGTCGGGCTTTGTATCAGCGTCTTCATCAAATTCTCACTAATTTGTTCTTCTCGATTGGCGGCGGCGAAGACGAGGGTGACTCTGAAATATGGACAGCCCGTGTTTCCAAGACTGCCGATCCTCTGAAAGCAGCGATGAAAGAACCGAAATTAGCTCCCGGCGTCTCCGACAGTGTAGACCATTGGAAAGATGTCCCGGCTGTTCTGATCGAACCACTGAAGAACCTGGCGTTCTCCGCTTTCCCCGTGCTCGAGTTCTCTAACAATATTACAGTTTCATCGGCGGGGTTACCACAAAAATCACAAACATCACTCTCTTGTGAAAATGGGCGTCAACCCAGCGGCCTTTGGTCTTTGCACGCTGGTAATTTATGCGCGGACTTCAATAAAATAATCGTTTTATCTGCAGGTGAAAAAATTTGTACATCAGAACTATCTCTGGCAGAAGAGCAACAGGCCGTTTTGAAGGAGCTGTTTTTGGAGGTCACTCTGTACTTGGACCAGGAAGGCCCAGCTTCGGACTTGATCGAACATCACGTGACCCAGGCCCCAAAAGTACCCTTGAAAAGAGCCAAACCGTATAAAGGCAGGGGAATATTTGCTATGCGACTGCGACCGTTTAGTCTGTCAACGAAGAACAATATTTAAACGAAAAACGCGACCAATATAGGCCTATATATATGTGTACAGTTGAAGAGGTGTTAAAGTTGGAATACATGCGCGAATTTTCGTATCTTTCTATGTTCGAAAAAGATTTACGTTAAAAACTTTTCCGTCGCTTTTACCGGCTTCGAGCTTTGTTTATAAATTCTTTTTACCAGTGCTACAAAAGTGCTATGAAACGAATGTATTAGTTCATTTGATTGACCCTGACCGATATTGCTGTCCAAGTAATTTTCTGGAAGTATTTCGCAAAGCGTTTCTTCTGTATCGATATTGTATCAATGTGCTGCACGTTTTTGGTAAACGTGAATGTAAAATGTAAGACATAGTCTAGTTCGATTTTCATAACAAACCATGCTATATAAGAATTTGTTTAATTAGTGTTAGAGCTGGGCCATTTAAGCACTCCTGTAAATATATACATATATAAACGTAAAAGGATATAAAAGAAAGAGCTATGGTACATTATATACATTTGAAGGACTAATCTTTCAGCTGCCACTGCAGTGTTGATCACGGTCATATCCTCTGTATCCACAGAAATGAATTTACACATTAGTAAAAACCACCACAGAACAGGATTATTTACCTGAGTAGCCGAAGTGACCAGTGTCTCAACTGAAAAAATTTTGAAAGGACAAAACGTGTTAATGGGCAACGTTAACGCCACTCTTATGACAGCTATTGGAGTATTTTAAATAAAGGCGATACTTAAAATATTTCGCACGTTTGTATGCCATTTTTTCATCAGTCTAGATCCACAAACGTTTGGCTTTGCTTAACTTTTCTCTTTATTTCAAGTAATCGAAAACTTGTTATTAACTAATATATCACTCTAATAAATCTGAAGCATCACATCTTGCTTCAGTGGTAAATTTACATATATGGTGAACACGTTTTTTCAACTATATATAATTTTATTGACAAAATACATCAGAAATACATGTGTTGCCGATCCATGCGGCAAATAAGTAATACAACTGCATTTAAATAGTTATTGTTATTATTTTTTATTGTTGTAATTATGATATTATTATTATCATTTGTCATTGTTTGTTTTGTTTAGGGAATATTATTTTGTATTGTATAAGGTTTTGAGAGTATACTATCAATGACCTCTTGTAACGGGTCAATGATTTAGGGAGTAACGAGACCACTCGTGATTTCGTCAGCAGATACGCATGTGGGCAAGCCCATCGTTTAATTTTTTTCTTTTTGTGAGCACATGGATTATCTCATATTTTACATTCCTGCAATCGAGTAAGTTATATTTTTTGTTTTGTTTTGTCTGCTTAATATTTATTTGTTCGTTATAGAATTTAATTGTGCCTTTACTTTGCTTATGCTCGCCATTAAATTGTACGTCATTTTTAGTATTATCATTCTTATTTCGTTATATTTATTATTATTATTATTATTATTATTATTATCTTTTTTTAATTTCACCATACCCGAGCAATGCTGTTACTTGTCTTACTTACGATGTGAAAAATAAAGGCTATTGAAACTGAGATATGAATCCTGAGTTGTTCAACAGCATGACAATACGAAAAAAAAAAAGAAAACAACACTCACTCACTCTCCCTCACACTTAAGAGAAAATATGTTATTCTATGACACTTTTAATTAATTATTTATTCGTGCGGTAATTATTCAGGTTGAAAATAAATAACGTTTGAAGTGAACTGTCAGAGTGATTTATATGTTTTTACCAAATATCTAATCAATGATATCAAACCTCTAAAAGCTGATTTACCCTGTGAACACCCTCCTAAGTAAATATAAAATTTAATTTGCAATAAAATCAGATTAATGATTCGAGAGAGGCAAAAACATCTACTTTACTTAAAATTTTATAAGAATGTTTGTACCTTTTGGACATCCCAATAGTATCCATATGTGATCAGGAATCAAGGACGCGGCCATTGTACTAATGTTTGCAGGAATATCACCAAGCCGTTCTTTTGTGGCTGAGATGATTTCATGATATTCGACAGAAATTGGGTCAAGTCATTAATTTTGCTCTTAAATGTATTTGTATTGTATTAACCCAATTACATGTATATACCCATCCCAGGCCGTGGTATGTACGTAGGAAGAGACTATAATCACTGATCCTCTAGTATATCATCATGTGTAATGAGCCATTCAATTTATACATGTGTGTACCTAAACTTCGCTGGTATTATTTGTAAATTGGAAGCTAGCGGTAATCTTATGATTTCATAACGCACAGGTGGCTAATCACAACTAGTGGAGAAATTATGACCATATTACCACCCATATGCCCGTATGCATTTATTGATTTCTGCAATAATTGGTCACATTGGTTTACGGCACCTCTAAAGGAACGGCGTTTATAAAGGAAGGCGAACATGAATAAGGAAAGATTCGTCGCATAGACACCTCAGAAGTAATTTTATTTTGACACCAATAACAGATAACAGCTGTTAGGAAATACAATGTTCTGTTCACGTTTATCTGTGTTCGTTTTGTTGGTGGTCATTTTGTCCATTAATCCTGTGGCCACTAAGCCAAAACCAATGAGTCGAGCAGTGGACTGCCAGGTCTGTACCAGTGGAGGCATATTTGGTGAGAGGAATTTTGTTATTTTTTGACTACAAATACTGTGCATGTGTTAACAAAGTACATGCGTAGTTAGTTGAAGGTGCAGATAGTCTTATTGACGTATTTAACAGAAGGGTTAATGCTCGGTGTGTGGCTTTAAAAGGTGAAGAGAAAATTCTGGAAAAACTCCCAAATAAATTTCGTGTGCAGAAGGACGGAGAAAAATATCAACAAAGTTATTTTAATAATAAGTGTTTTTAATTGCAAGGGCTCAACAGGAATGGTAATACACAATGATATATTAAACCAATATCCCTTGTGTGCTGTTTAGAGCTTTTGATAATTGCAAAAAATTGTGAAAATCATTTTTAACAAGCATTCACTGAAGCCAGAATTCGACCTAAAACGTGCCTTTAGACGGCCATTGATTTTTAAAATTCAGTTGCATCATTATTATTTTATTTATTTAGCTTTTGTAAAAGCAGTGGTAACTTTAACGAACTACAGACTTGACATTTAATATGGAATATTTTTTTCCAAATCAATTTTCATCAGTTTTTCATATTTTGTTGACTGATAAATGAAAATAAGGATTAAAATAGTGTTTTAATAACTTTTAATTATCTCTTTGATATCATTGTGACATCAGATCATTAATGGAATTCGCCAGAGAAGCAAATAAAAACACATGGCCTATTCTATGTCATACGACAACCATTAAAAGGGATATTTTGGATCTCCATATTTTCCAAATTATTGTCCGTAAAAGAGTTACACGTTCCACCAAGGACCCTCATGTCAGTGTCTAGTCACAGTAACGGTAGCTGTTACGCCTGACCTCTGCTGGCTGCTACCAGCGCTCTCAAGTGGCAAGGCATTCCTTGGGATAGGTTTTTAGAGTTCAATCTGGAATAACATTCCCGGTATCGGTCAAAATCTGTTCAATTTGGTACGGTTTTGTTGTAGGACACGTAGGCCATTGATTCGGCGAGTAATGACCTACCCACATATTGTCTATGGGGTTAAAATATGGCGATTTTGATGACCAAGGTACCTGCTCATTCCCTTGGTTCTGTAAGTAATCTGCTATTAAAAGTGCTCTGTGTGAACCGGCAATCTCACCGTGCAACCTAAAATTGTTCCTAAGTTGCCACCTATCAAATGATAGTCAAGTGGTTCCCAGATTATTACTTTATTTGATCTGGTTCAGATTTCGTCGATGACTACTATTGGTGTTTTGGCACCAATGTGGTATCCACCCGAAATACTGACGCTGTTAATGACCTTAGTCACTTTAGACGCGGCACACGCTTCATCGTTGGCCTCTTCTGGATGTCTGTAAACTCTGCTTTGACTAGTTGAGCGGTACAGGTGAAATCTGACCTCAATAAATAAAGCCACGAGGTTTCAGTGTTCAACCCAGAAACGGTCAATGTTAGAGAAACATTCAACAATGTTTTGCTGTTTACAGTGGGTTCCTCGGAAGTCGTCTGGTATTCTAACCTGCTTAAACCAGTTCGGTATTCGCTAAGGTACTTTAAAATTGCGTTTTGGTGGCAATTTACCCCTCATTCTGAACGGACTTGGTGGATTTTGTTTAGTTGTAACAGCATATCCCGAAAGAAACTGATCCCTGTACCCTGGTGGTAAGATTTCAATACATTGGGCGTGGCCTCTTTGTAGGTACATCAATCTGGGCATTTCTCTATAAAACTGTGCGGACCGTTTCCTTTGGCGCAATTATCTGTCTGGCAATGTCTGTGTTTTTTTCCCGACATTCTGCCAAAGATTAACAAATTTGTAAAGCAATGCATAGCTCATTTAACACAATGCAAAACTGACCACTTGCATGCAAAATTTCAAATTCTTCTATGCAGTAGTTGCCGACATATGGATACTTTTTTGACAGAACCATGCTTTGCCAAAGCCAAGCTTTGACCTGCCGAAAGGAGCACTACCCAATGAAATTACTGCATATTACATAATGCAGCAGCCCAACAAACCTGTTATTCAGTTAATTGGTAGCGACACACCTGACTACACACTTCTCCATGCACATATCTTATATGAGATCGGTGTTTTTTGATAAAAGAACGCATTTTTACCTAGGCATACCTTCGAAACTGAAATATTCCATATTAAATGTCAAGTCTGTACATTCTTTCTGGGAACTTTTCGTCTAATAACGCCCTGGGGTGATATTCTCTGTGAATACGTTCTTGTATGACACTATAAACACAACAACTGAGCGTTGACAGTATTGCAAGGAAGTCTTTTGCATGCTTTCTATTATTTCTTTTCCAGGACTATCAGTGGGACCACCTTGCTATAGCATATTACCTGTCTGCCAAGGCGTGAAGTGTAAATCTGAATACAGTTGCACGTGAGTAAGCCCATCTGTTTGCAGTTACTCTTTTCGTGTCCATAAACTGAAAACAAATAAGTAGACAACTATGGAAGTTGGGCAATTTGAGCCCGTGTGTCATTTTGTATTTACTTCATTCTCCAATGCTTGTCTGTGTTTTTGTCAGTGCTATGAGAGCGAGGTAATTACCTTATTCTAGATATAACTTTTTTGCACACAGTATCGATTAATCATGATTAAAGTCGGTTTTCGATTGGTTTTATTTTTTACAAGATAAATGACATTCTGTGTGATAGCTGATCAGCAGTTCAGCTGATCGAAACAACTGTTGCAAAGAAGTGGATTTCTTCATTCCTCGTCAGTTAATTTCATAAGTTTTCTTAACTCATAAAACACAATCCAGCATTTAACCACTATAATGCTTGTTACGGACATTGTTAAATTCTTATTTTTCAAACAACTCAAACGTCAGCAGAATAAATTAATATTCCGTGTATAACACAACAGAAGTGAAATATTCTTACCAAAAGACTTGATATCTTTCCAGGGATGGTTGCGGTTGCACTCCTTATTGCTACAACTCGGCCAATGGGCGCTGTTACCAACCCTAATGAACGTCCATGGGCATAACAACTATGACACTGCACTTAATGGATTGTCTACCTTATTTTCGACCTACCACCTCCTCTAATTTTGATGCAGACATATTTCAGTGCAAAAGGAAATTTGTATAAGTGTTTTTTAACCGGGAATCGCAACGTAAATCACATTCACCGCAACTTAAGTAAAACAATAATGTGAAAAAAGCAAAATCAGAACACGATCGAAAACAATCTTAATCGAAAACAAGTATGTGTGAACTTGCAATTGCCTTAATGCTTAGAACAGTTTTGCTGTGCGTCCTTGACTAGTAACATATAATTTATTTGGTCTTATAATGGTGGCGTTAACTAGTTAACTTACACAAGAGGTTTGCAGCCTGCAGGTGTTATTTGAAAGGCGCATTGATTAGACATCCGTTCGTAAATGGGAATAAATGGAAGATATGATTACAATTTGGCTTATTTTTTGTGGAATCATTACCAAATTTAACCGGACCTAATTCACAATTACGCGGCAATGGTATCTTGCATTTCAGATACGTCATTAGTCAAAAATGGGAACAAATTAACTTAAAATCATAAAAATGAGGACTCATTAGCTTTTCTTCATTGGCCTTTGTGTTCGAATGACACATTCATGCAACACCCATGCCACTGAAAGAAAACTGATCGTTTGATAAAAAATGAAAAATAAAGCAAAAACAAATTCGCCATTTTTTTCAGATTCAGTTCTACATTATTACTATGTCATTAACATTTAAGCGATGCAAGTTACAAAAACATTTTTACTCTACAGAACATTATCTGTAATTTGGCACTTTTCTCGTTACCTCTAATACTAAATTTTTCTGAATCTAAAATAATTCTTTTTGCTTTGTATTTTATTTGTAAAGTTTGCAGAACACATTATCCTGGATTTTAGACTATAAATAGATATGTCTATTTTATTATTATAATCTCAGACGTTTACCCAGTATATAGCAAAATAGTTCTTTTCCTGAAAAAATTAACTCTTTCCCCTTGATAACCTTAATTGTTAGCAAAACTAAGCTTAATTAACGTAGTTTTGAGACGTAATTGTCCAATTTGTATGTCACTGTCGTGGCGGAGATGTCGGTTGCTTAATTTCACTCGTGCAGGTGAAAATGACAAATTCAAAAGTCGACTTAAATTTTTTAAAAACACTTTTCACTTAATCACCAAGGTAATGAATAATATTTGTTGGTAAAATTACGATTTTTAAACCTGTACTGATGTTGTAAGTTTCCAAATTTTGTTTCTATTTCGTAGTGTAGATGGGGACTTAAGAATTTCCAGTAAAAGCATCGATAAAAAAGAAACATTCATGTAAATCCAAAATTCACTGGCAAATCTTCATTCTATAAACCCTTTTTTGGGACGTAAGTTTCCAGTTTTTGTTTTTTTTTCTCGTTGTGGAGGAGTGGGCTTGAAATTTCACTTTTGTCGGTAAAAACCAGAAATACGAAAATATAATGAGAAGAAGCAATTAAGCATTGAATATCAATTAACGAGAAGAAAATAACACGAATTAAACAGGTGCCATACGTAACACTCTCGTGGCACTACACAACGTGTTCCGTGACCCCCATTGGTCGTTATCGTCTAGCAGGCTTGGATAAGTAATATTTGCACTCAGAAATGCACCTGGAAAATGATGTCAAAGGCTGTTACCTTCCCCATAGCATGGGTGCCAGCATGGCAAGCCTATTATAGATGTCGAGACCTGAGGTAGAATTTCTAGTCAGCTTGTGACGGCTCAACTTATCACGTACTGTTTTGACAAGATAACGCAGTCTAGCTATACCAAGTCTTCTTAAGGAAAACTTTGCAAAATGCAGGCTGATTGAAACCTTATTCCAATATATATGGCAGTTATTGTATTACATCTTTATACAGAGACAAAAGAAAGGTGGACTTTGTTTTTATGACAATCACTTACTGCATATTTTCACTCCTGTTTCCAACCTTTGAGCAAGATGAAGATAAAGAAGAAAGGGTAGAAATTAAATGTTATTAGAATAAGCTCGTAAAATATTAATTTTCTTATTTTTATGGGGAAAATGTAAAGGATTATTTTAATGATGCAAATGATTTACTGTAAAACTATATTTTATTTTTTTATTTACACAAATTATACATGTATTTGTCAAGCTAGCCCTCCCACATATTGTACAACTTTTAAACATCTTAACAAAGATTTCTTCAGAGGCAAAATCCTCTTTAGACCATAAACTCAGGTATACCGTGAAGATATACTTAACAGGACTGGGAATAGTTTATCGACCTGTGTTCCCATGCAGTAGACCGGTGTGACGTGACAGAGACTCCCCCGTAATACAGAGTCCGGTTCCCATTACTTTGCACAGGTAAGATTTTGACCTAAGATTTTGACCCACTTTCGTCAGGCTGACCCTAACCTGTGTCGTTAAATGGACGGTGGGTTCGGTTTCGCCAAGAAGTTGTAAAGAGAAGGCCTTCTCTTTACAACTTCTTGGTTTCACGGACCCTCAGTTTCGTCACGCCGGCCGAAGTTTCCGAAAGGGACACGCAAACGTCTGAGGTAATAGACTTAAATAGTTTATTTTAGCCCGATAATTATTTTATCCTTTAAATGGAATACCAGCTATTTTAACCTGGATCAAACAATCTTTATGAAACAGCTCTACACACCGTCTACAATGGTGCTGTCTCAACTGCTGCATTTGATGGACTGCAATTTTTAATATGATTAAATTTCTGCTCTCCAAACATTAGAGAGCACCGAACGATGACTGATTATCGACCGCCGGGGGGATGATTTTTCTGAAGATTTTGCTATTTTCATTATCTTCAGTATTACATGGCGGGGTCACAGAGCGTGTATGTAACCATTATATTCCAGCGCAACGTGAAGTAAGTCATAATTTTGCAATTTTTGTATGTGAGATGTCGCGTGACTTGATCTCTCTCTCTCACTCTCTCTCTCTCTCTCTGTGACACACGCGCGCGCGCGCGCACGCACACACACACACACACACACACATTGTAATCATCAGTGGCAGTACTGCGTATTGAGAGTGCGGTAGGTCACCTACAGTACTATTTTACCATATAAGAATGTTAATGTTTTTAAAATGTATACATTTGTAAAGATTTATGTGCCAGTAGTCATATGGTTTGTCTTTGTTTTTCAGGAGAAAGTGAAAAAATGATTACACATTAAAAAAATATATGCAATTTTCAGTATTTCAGTTATTATAATACGAGTAATAGCTGTAACATGAGTTTTTGGTCGGTCCCCAGGTTCTTCATGATGTGTCCCTGGAACCCTTGCATTTGATGAAGAAGAGGAGCATTAACCAAAGACTGAGGATACGAGAGGTGTTCCACAGCAGTGTTAACAGATTACCACCTGATAAACTGACACTTGTAAAGGTATCACTCCACAGACATAAACTCACACTTGTAGAAATTTCACTGTGTAGACGTAAATTCACAATTGTGAAGGCATCACTCAATAAACATAAAATCATATATAGTTTTAAAGGTATCACCACATAGACATAAACTCACAGTTACAAAGGCATAACTGTTTAGACATTAACTCACACTTGTAAAGGTATCATTCCACAGACATAAACTCATGCACATCTGTAAAGACACCACTCCTGGACAATAGTTGTAAGGCCAATTTTATTTATATTTCCACAAATAATATGTTTAATTAATTGATAATGAGAACTTAGCTATTTAATTAGTTGATCAAATAATTATAATGAGAATTATTTGCCTTGACAGAGGTTTTTGCCCTTTGAGTGCCTTTCTAGTCTTTAATTTTGTTTTTGTAAAGCGGTGATAATTTTAATTTAAAAAAAATGGCACTTTTTGTTTTCTGTCTCCAGCACAGGTTGCTCCCTGCTGCCCTGTCCTACTGGGAAAACACACTGGTTGTCAGGCAAACTGCAGGTCCAATTAGACTGAACAGGTAAGGAAACACCAGGCCTTGAAGCCTGATAAATCTTACCTAATTGAAAAATTATTTTACCCTTTTTCTTTTCATGATTTCATCTTTGAGTAAAAAAAAAAAATGATTTAGATTTTTAATGTCAGCACTGTTACATAAGGTTTCTATGGGAACCTTTGAATGAATATGTATTAGTTTTGAGATGTGCATATTGTATGTGCTGTAATATTTTTAAAGTAAAATGTGATAAGCTGATGCACAGATTTTCTTTTTTGTGAATTTTTTTTCAATTTAAAAGATAATAAAATTCATAAGTTGTGCAAATCACTACATTCCTTTGATAGTTCCATTAGTCAGCATCAAATATCTGTGTGAATTACTAGCTAAGAGATTAAAAGTTAAAAACCTTTTATTAGCTGTTGATTGAAAGAACCATCACTGATTGTAATATTGCATTGGTTGAACCTCATGCCGCTGTACCATGAAAATCTGACTCCCCTAAAATGTGACTCCCCAGTCAGATTTTCATAATGAAAATGTGACTCCCCCTATGAAATTTTGACTCCCCCCCCAAAAAAAAAAAAACATTCATTAATCTCATTTTATTTGAGTAAATGACTTTGATTTCGTAGTATGCATAATGGATGATACATCTGGGGAGTCAGATTTTCATGTTACACCGCCTCTGCATTACTGGTAAAATTCTAACAGTAAAGTTTGTATTGCCAATTTCTGATTGTAGGAACTGCTCTCAGAATGACATAATTTATAGGGCAGGGTATTACCCTCCATACTGTGTACATGGCTGTGAGCAGACCACATACTGTGGACATGTTCCTGTGCCTTATGACCATCTGGAGGTCAGTGGCTGACCATAAAGTATTGAGGGGAAGGAGAGGGTGGGGAGGACTAACAGTTTGAAAAAAAAATTGGATTTGAAATTAAGAAATGAAATCATGTGTCCTATGGTTTCTACCATGTTGTTGAACCTCACGTGAAAAACTAGCTGATAGCTTTTAGTTGTCTTTCCGGAATTTGCACCATTTGAAACTTTTTGTTTTACTCCAAATGATCTCTGTAATGGTTTTTATGTAAAGAAGATCATAATTATTTGCTGAGCTGTAATCTCAATCATAGTCTGTCAGGATTGTAAATTAAAAAAATGATAAATTGTTGTATTTCTTATAAGATACACAATCATTTAGAATAAGGCATATTAATAATTTGGTGTTTGTACTGAATTCTAGGCCTGCCGCATATATCAAGATGGTCATTATCATGAGACAGGCTATGCAGGAAGAGGTGTCCTCAACGCAGATTTTGTCCTCTATGTGTCAGCAGTGGCGTCATCCAAGTGTGACCCTGAGGTCACTGTGGCCTATGCTGCCTACTGCCAGCTGGAGGGGAGTATGGATAGGTAGGTCAACTTGATGGATGGGTAGGTCAACTTGATGGATAGGTAGGTCAACCTGATGGACAGGTAGGTCAATGTAATGGATAGGTAGGTCAACTTGATGGCTGGGTAGGTGAAGTTAATGAATTGGTAGGTCAACTTCATGGAAAGATAGATCAGCTGTATGGATAATTTTCTAAACTGTAAGAAAAGGAAGGTCAATTTTATGGATACGAATCTTCAACATTATGAAGAGGCAACGTTTCAGTTATTTTACAATCATTTATAGGTCCATGCTTCGCATAAATAGAAAATTCACAGTATCAAAATTTTCTGTGCAGAAAACGTACAAGGTGTAACTATATTTGTCCATATTCATATGGTCTTAATAAGTGAAATTGACCTGTATCTGATTCAGTAGATATTTATTTCCTAGCCAATAGCAGGGTTTATAAATTATAGCCGCCCATATGCCAAATGTAAGTTATATTATTGTAATAAACTTAACCCGTTGTAAATGTTTATTTTTCAGACCAGTAGCGGGATTTATCAATCTCTGTCCCTATTCCATCTCCACCAAACTCCATGACATGACAGAGATGGTGTCCACAATCAAACATGAGATACTGCATGCTTTAGTAAGTACCTGGTTTTCATATTGAAAAAAAGGGTCAAAATGAAGAAAATTGTAATTAAAGAGAAAATGTTATAAAAATAAAGTAATTTTTCTTCTTTCAACAGCTTAATAAATGAAATCAACAAAAAAAAAAAAAAAAAAAAAAAAAAAATGAAGAGAATAAGTCATGATTTGTCTAAAGTATGTAATATGATATGTGTTATGATTGTGGTATTTCAGGGTTTTTCAGCAGGTCTGTTTGCTATGTACAGAGACAAAAATGGAGATCCTTTGACTGAGCGGGACATATTCACTGGACGACCAGAAATGTTTAATAATGAGTATGTTGTGCTTATGGATTACTAGATATCTAATGTGAATATAATTTCTTTAAAAAATAAATACAGTGTAGAATTGAGATAAGAAGAAAAAATGTCTTTTAGCACTGTTGAAAACTGCATTTGTTGTTTTTATTCTAATAAAATAGAATTTGTTTTTGTTTCTTTTTTCAATTGTTAAAAAAAAATTAAAGTTTTATCTTTTTTTATTTTATTTTGCTACAAATTCTGTGCTTTAGATTGGGAGTATACCAGTGGAGCTCCAAGGTGGTGAGAACTGTGTCCAGAAGAGACTGGAGAGTTAGAGGAGCCGTCATACAGAGACATTTTTATCTCATGGTCACACCAAAAGTTACAGTAAGTTGACAGGAAAAACAGTAAGTTGACAGGAGCTGTGGCCAAAAGTTACAGTAAGTTGACAGGAAAAACAATAAGTTGACAGGAGTTGTGGCCAAAAGTTACAGTAAGTTGACAAGAGTCTTGGCCAAAAGTTACAGTAACTTGACAGTAGTAATGGCCAAAAGTTACAGTAAGTTGACAGAAATCATGGCCAAAAGTTACAATAAGTTGACAGATGGTCATGGCCAAAAGTTACAGTAAGTGGATGGGAATTATAGCCAAAAGTTACTGTAAGTTGACAGTATTCATGGCCAAAAGTTACATTAAGTTGACAGGTGGTCATAGCCAGTTTTATTAATTTTTGTGCAACTGTTTCGTTAGTTGCCATTGAGATGGGGACTGGTAAATTTTCACTTGTAATGTTAAAAATCATAATTTGAAAATTATTTTTGAAGATTTTAATTTTTCAACAATTTTTGATAAGATGTCTCTTTATGACTAAGAAAACTTTTTTGCTATATAAAGATGATATGTGCATTGTGTGCCTGTGAATAGGCCTATATTTGAACATTGACTGTACAAACTTGGTTTTTTACAGGAAGAAGCCAGACGACACTTCAACTGTTCGACACTAGAGGGCGCTGAGTTAGAAAACCAAGGCAGCATAGGCACTAAACTCACACACTGGGAGAAAAGGGTGTTTGAGGTATTCATGGAAATAATTCATATTTTAGAATATTAAAGAAAAAACCCAGTGAAGATGTTTATTCCAGTTCAGTGGCATAAATTGGCATTTTAATACAGTTACAGTCCAAATCATATTTTTTAAGTGCTGTCTGGATTATAAGTTTGTCATTTTATGAAAAACTATGTTTCTGCTTGTTTAATGAAATCTTTAAGATTGAATGTTTAACTTCATCAAATTTAAAGTTACAGTAGATCATATTCTGTCAGTCTCTTTGAACTACATTTAACTGATGGCGTTTCCTGCCTTTTTTTGCACAAAAATAATCAATGATATTTCCCAAAACAAAACTGTTACATGAAAAAGATGACTTAAGAGTTCTTCAGCGGAGTTTTTGTGAGTAACTAAAAAGCAGCAAATATAGGAGAAAAAGTTAGAGATTGAAGTAAGCGAAATGTTTAAATTTTTTGAGTGATTGCCATGCCACATTTCCTCATCTTGTTATAGCTCAAGTGAAGCAATATATATATATGTTTTAGCATGAAGCCATGACAGGTACCTATACACAAAACCCAAAGATCTCTAGGATAACACTGGCACTTATGGAGGACACAGGGTAGGTAATCTAGGCAAAGGTTTCACCAATTATATAAATCATACATCATAAAAACTTTGAATTCCCCAAGTGCCTGCATTTCTAATGTAAATAAATTCTTTAAATTTGTCATTGTTTGGTGAGCTGTGATATTCTAATAGTTTGTTATTGGTGTTATTTTATCTGGTACAAGACCATGCAACAGTGATATTCTATAAACATGTTATTTCTGTTATTTTCACCTGGCACAAGGATAGCTATGATATTTTATAAGTTTGATACTGTTGTTATTTTTAGCTGGTACAGGGTCAACTATGCCATGGCAGAGCCACTGCAGTGGGGCAAAAATCTGGGTTGTGATTTTGTGAAGAAAAGTTGCATGGAGTGGATTAAGATGAGAACTGAACAGTACGTCATTATCTAGAGCCTAAGTCATAGGAGCCATTCAGAATACGGGAGTAACTAGGCCGAGTGTCAAATATGGCGACCCACTACAAAGCTTGCTGTCTAATTCACTAATAGACACTGAACAGATATACCGTGGGGAAGTATTCAAGTGGGTCAGCCATATTGGACCCTCGGACTAGTTAGTCCCCTATTCTGAATGGGGCCATAGAATAGTATGAAGACCCTTGGGTCATTATTTGTGTTGGAAAAGAATCCAGTCACTGTGTTTTTATGTACAGACACAGATGTGTCTGTACATATTGCCATCACCTGCGTCTGTCGTCGCCGATGCCGTTGCCGATGCCGTCGCCGATGCCGATGCCGATGCTGATGCCGATGCCGATGCCGGCGCCGTGCACTTTCCTTGTAAACACGATAAGTGGAGGGCAGTTTTACTTTTTGGCTTTATATTTACAGAGCTGATGAATATTCATAAAACACAGGTCAAGTTCGAAAATCAGCATGATCGGGCCATTATTGTAGAAGTTATGCTGTTTTTTCACTTTTCAGCATATTTTTCACATTTCCTCAGATTCAATTCTTAGGCATGTTAACAGTCTCATTATTAAACTAATAAGATACGTACAAGTATTTGTTTGACATTTCCTGCATCTTTACAACATTGTTAGTTGATTTTGTAAAAATGATGGTAAACTTGTTATCATGTATTGTGTAATAAAGTTTCAAAAATGGAAATAAACTCATATCATTGCAGTTTGTCAGATTCAATCATTCACTATGTTCAGAATCTCAGAATGGAAGAAATTGGACATTTAACACTGCTTTATTGATATTTTTCCCATCTCATCAATTTTCTTAGTTGATCATATAAAAATGGCAGTAAACTGTTAATTTTGTTTTATGTTAAAAATTGTTAAAAATGGAAAAAAAAACATTTCAGAACAGTGCTGTCTTGTTTACATTTTGGCATTTTCAAGTTGTGACTTCGAAGTTCCATGGGCCTGAAGACCTTTGCTAGTCACATTTTCTTAATATCCATGATACTAATATTTTATTATTAAAAATTGATGGTTAGTATGCTGTTAAACATTATGTAATATTGCATCAATATTTGAAAAAAAACTATTTTGGGCACTGCTCCCATGATGACCATTTAAGAAAAACCATGTCACTTACTGTTCTCAAACAGTACAGTAAATATATATATAGATGTGTCTGTACATATTGCCATCACCTGCGTCTGTCGTCGCCGTCATCGCTGTCGCCATGCACTTTCATTGTAAACACTATAAGTGGAAGGCAGTTTCACTTTTTGGCTGTATATTTACAGAGCTGATGAATATTCATAAAACGCAGGTCAAGATCGAAAATCAGCATGATCGGGCCATTATTGTAGAAGTTATGGTATTTTTTCACTTTTCAGTATATTTCTATAATTTATTATGTAATGTTACATCAAAATTGACAATATTTTTGCATTGCTACTGCAAACATTATGAAAAGAAAACTGTGTTACTTATTATTATTTTTAACTTACAAGTATGATTTTTAGGATTGGCATGCAGTTCAAATTAGAAAGCCAGGTCAATTGGGTTATCATTTATTATTGAATTTATGCAATTTTGTGTGAAATTTTCATTTTTCTCATTCTGGCACTTTCTAAGTATAAACTTGAACTCTGATGGGCCTGAAGCCTTATGCTTTTACTTTCGTCGTTGTTACCTGTTGTGCATAATTAAAATTTGATGTTGACTGTGCAGTAAAACATAATGTATTATTCCATCAGAATTGGTAGTCTCCTATTTTGTGCATTATTGTTTTGTGCTTTTCTTAAGATGTGACTTATGGGCCTGAAAGACCTTTGAGAAGGTCAGTCTGTTAATATCCCTTGGGTATCACGTAGCTAATTTCTGAGTTATAAAGTCATTTGCCTAATTGATAGGCCATTAAAGGAGATTACATAAAGCACACTTGTTGATATTTCCTTGTAAACTCCCAAAAGTTAAGCTCTCTGCTAGATTAATAATAAGGAAGCAGTGATAATTATGCAGGTTATAATATATATATATATATATATATATATATATATATATATATATATATATATATATATATATAATCAAAGATTAAACATTTGAATAGCAGCTTCATTGAAATTATATTTACCTCAGGCTCTGCCAAGGAGGTTATATTTTCACCCCTGTTTGTCTGTCATCAACATAACTCAAAAAGTTATGGACCGATTTTGCTAAAATTATCAGGAACTGTCAGAATTGGGCCAAAGAGGACAATGATTAGTTTTTAGTGGTGTTCTGGCTCAATAATCAATCAATAATCAATAATAATCAACAATTGCTGCCTTGGCAGAGGTCTGCACTCTCGGTGGTTTTCTAGTTTTGTTATGTTTTCCTTTACAATTTTTTCTCAAACACTTGCATTTGTGACTTTTAACTCTCATCCGCTCGAGGCTCTGCACATTTTCTGTATTTCCACATAAGCAATTGTATTGTTTTTTATGTCTTTAAACATTATATAATATTATTTTATGCACTGTCATCATTTTTCAAATATTGAGACTTTCATCATGTGACTTTGGTCTCTCATGGTCCTGAAACTGTAATCTTATTGAAGGGGTGGATTGAGACCATCTTCCGGGTCTTCTGGAAGACAGGTTATTAAGTTTATATTGACTGGTATCTATTTTTTTCTGTTGGAAGACCATCAAAATGGAGGATGGATCAACATAGATACTTTGGAATACTGTCAGAAAATATCTCAGGGTCCGCTCCTGTTATTGACCATGTTACCTGTTGTGCATGATTAAAATTCAGTGTTGACTGACAGTGCTATTATAAGCATTATTTATTATTGCATCAAAATTGACAAAATGACCTTTTTTATTTATATCTTTATTTTCTGTTTTTTGTCTGTACATTTGACAGCTTTGCTGCCTTGTTAAGATGATAATGATTATAATAAGAAAAATTTGATACTTAAAAAAAAATATATTTTACTGGATCCAATCAACCAGTTACTTGGCGTAAGCAGCTCACATGACTCTTCACAGAGGGTGCCAAGTTTTCAGCATGTTTTCTTTGAAAAAATTCCAGGAAGAAATCCATTTTGCCATTCTGTACCAAGGTGAAGAGCACGCCACTTCGCACCCTGTGTACCACGGACCGAGATGCAGTTGCCCTGTGTAATCTCAAGCAATATCCAAAACCTATACCCTTCATGTACCAGGTATTCCATTGAAATTTTTCTTTGTGAGTTAACAAAATTTTAGTTTTTGGCAGTATGATATGGATTAATCAGTTTTGTTTGAATTGACTGAATTATTGCCATCATAATGATTGTGTCTCTACTGCTGTATACATTTATGTAACATATTTTAATATTAAAATATACAACCAGCTGTAGAGCAGGAAGAAAGCTGGTTGCAAACAGGTTGGAAATGCCAGTATTTCAGTGAAACTTATGCAATGGATTCAAATAATTTATCAGTCCATTGTTTTCTGCATAATATTTGCCATTTTCATGAGATTACATAACATGAAATAATATGGGTTTTTTCTCCGTGCCAGTACTTCAGTGAAACCAGTGGGGATCTCCCAGGGACAGCTGCCCAGTATGGAGGGTCAGTGGGTCTGGCCGATTATTGCCCCTATGTACAGGTGGGTGTATGGCCCCATTCAGAATAGGGGACTAACTAGTCTGAGGGTCAAATATGGTGGCCTACTACAAAGCTTGCTGTCTAAACTGCAAAGCTTGCTGTCTAAACTGCTAATAGACACTGAATAGATATCCCGTGGGGAAGTATTCAAGTGGGTCGGCTATATATTTTAGCCCTCGGACTAGTTTGTCCCCTATTCTGAATGGGGCCTATTATGACCAGCAACCTGGTCACCTGGAGCGTGTAAGCTGACCAGGAGTTGGTTGGTCTCATGAGTGACTAGTGGCTAGGTCAGCTGGTAAATGTATTGTGGGCAGTGATTATGTCATCTGTTAGAATGGAACCACTGATGCCAGGTATTTTTTTAGTACAATAAAAACTTACATATATTATTAGCCAATAAGCAGGCATGAGTTGTATGGCAGTTTGAAAAGCTTTCAGTGGTCAAAGCCCCAAAATTTTCTACCACAATGAATTAATTCAACAACTCGGGGGTTTAAGTATTTGCTTATTATAACAAGCAAACTATAAATCAGTTTTTTTTACAGAATATGTGTATGTGTGTGTGTATGGAGAGACAGAATAAGGAGATTACTTTGGCTAAGCCTTGGCCTTCAGGGTTTGATTTTTTCTCATATGTATATTGATTTTGCCTCACTTTACAGTGTTCCTTTAACATTAGTTTAAGTTTCATATATTTGTTTAATATTTTCAGGAGTTTGTGTGGAGAGACAGAACCGACACAATTCAGAGAGGTTCTAGATGCACCCTGTCTTCTAATACTGCAGGTATACATTATGTCCTTTCTCTTGACACTCTGTATTAACAGTGATGATAATGACAGTGTTGATAATATTCATGGTAATGATAACAGTTATGACGCTCATAATAATAATACTTTATAGATTGATCAAAGATTTCTGTTCTGTACTTTTTCAGAAGTTCATGGCAACCATTTCCTTGAGACATATGGTCCAAATTCCAAGTGTTTTGAACACCATGGGATCTGGTCATTAAAAAGGTGCAATATGCCTGCTCCACTGAAGCACTTTGGCAGTGGATGCTACAAGGTCAGTGGATTCCTAATTATTAAAATATATATGTATATATACGTAAATATAACATTTTTAATGTTTTTCAAAGTCTTTTAGATGCAGATCTTGACTTTTTTTTTTTGCAGGAAAATGACACATTCTGTGTCACGAAGTTCCATCAGCGGTGTTGACTGGGTCTCATTTATTTTCTGATATCTTTCATGTGTAAATTGTGTACCTCTGTCTTCTTTGCTCTCATGCAATTATTTATTTTTATGTATTCATGTATACAATGAAAAGAATCATACAAAAACATCTATGATGGCTTCTTCTTAATCTACCACTTTATTTTATCTTTAATGCAATTTTGTCTTGATATTTTATGGTGGTTTAAAAGCCACTCACAGTTCATCTATGATATCATCATTCAATTATTTGTTTTGTTCCAGTACTCTTGTAACTCCACAGTGGGGTTAGTCCTGGATGTTCATGGGAAAAGCTACAGGTGCTACAAAACTGGCCAAATTCTGGTTGTTAGGGTGATTTTTGATGGATGGCTGACAGAGGGCAGCATAGTCTGTCCATCATGCCAAGAAATATGTCAGGTAATGAAAATAAGAAATATTATTTAAGTATGTATGGCTAAGTTTTTTTTCTGCTGCTGTTTAGAATTGTTGACTCAAGTTGTAAGTTCAGAATAAAGTTGTGGTTTTTTTAATTTATTTTCTGAGCATGGAATAAAAAAATTGGATAATTGCTGATGTGCTCAAAATGTCCTCAAGCAAAAATGCAATGCATTCATGAAGTAGGTATTATGACAAACTAGCCGCCTATTTACCCACTGATGAATTTATGCAAAGCACGGTAATTTGACAACCCGAGGGTCTAAATCGAAGGCTACAGCCTTCTACATATGTGATTGAACAAGGAATTAATCACCAACTTATTCTCTTTTCTGTTATGTTTTCTCAATTTTTATTGCAATTCTCACATATAACTGTTCATGCCATACAGGAAGATATTATTATAATTGTGACTTATTATTTCCAATTAACTCCCTCCAATCAATTTTAGGCCAAAGGTGTTACTTGTCCACCTGAGTACAATCCACCATATAGTTCTCCAGTGAATCTTCGTATGCCCTGCAGAGGGAGCCTGTTGCACCCCAGACATGTGCAGGTGCTTCCTGCTGTGATATCGTTATTATTATTATTATCATCATGTATTTAGATGTGCTGTTATACACTTAGTTTGGTAAGTAGTAATCATGACATTCAGTGTTAATACTGACATTATGCCTAATGCATGTTTAGTTGCAGCAGGGATGTACAGTTGTGTATATTTGTTCAGATGTTGGCCACTTTTGTTTTGTTTTTGGCCAGCAGGTACTTGGTGTCTTGCATGGCAAGTAGGCTTAAAGTTTTATGGCATTGACTGTTACAGTCATGGCCATAGAAACAGGTTATTATAAAATAAATGTTTATAAAGTTTTTTTTAATTATTGCTTATTTGATCAGTTTGCTTATTTTTTGATTGAATGATTTTGAAAATGCCTTGCTGTCATTTAGCTTATCAATTCTCTAGGAAGATTATGAAATTGTAGAATGCTCACCAAACTCTCTCTCTCTCTCTCTCTCTCTCTCTCTCTCTCTCTCTCACACACACACACACACACACACACACACACACACACTTAAAATTGCTACAATTTCATAGGAATGAATATGATTTATCAAACTGTGTGTAATAATGGTTTCTCAACCATTTTCAGGTTGGTATTATTTACCATGAATGTGCAGGCTCGGGTGATGAGGTTCTTAGTCACTGACAGGAATGTACTGGGAGGTCAATCAACCACTGGCAGGTTATACTGGATGAAGACAATCACATTGGCCCCATTCAGAATGAGAAGAGCCGAGTGCTAGCTAGGCCACGACCTAAATATGGCAGACCTACATGAAAGGAAGACTGCTTAATCCTGTAGTGGTCTCTCCGCCTCTCACATGCCTCACCATGCGTCGTCCCTGCAGGGGCACAGTAATTAAATTTCGGCTCAATTCAACCGGTCGAGGGGCCAACACGTTGGAGGCTTGTGGTCCCAATGAAGAAAAAAAAAAAAAAAACAGAAGCTACTTTTGAATCAGAGTTTTGAATTTTCACTGACCAGAAAATCATGGAGACCAAGAAGTAAACACAATTTTAATAGTTAAAACAAGAATAAAGAGAATGCATTATTATTTCTTTTTTTTTTTTTTTTTTTGTATCAGCATTTGTATTATTGCTACTGTAAGTTTCTGTAAGTCGGGTTGTGTTTGTTGCACATTCTGGTTTTCTCACATACAGATAGATAGACAGACAGACAGATAGATAGATAGATGCAATGTACATTGGACAAAATGTACCAGAACGATTCATTACACAATTTAGTATAAGTAGTTACCCCCCAGCAGGCACACAACGTTGATTCAACGTTGAATCAACGTTGAATTTATGTTGAGACGTTGATAAACGTTGAATCAACGTTGATTCAACGACCATAATTCAACGTTGGCATTTCAACGTTGATTCAACGTTGATTCAACGACAACAAATTCAACGTTGGCATTTCAACGTTGATTCAACGTTGATTCAACGACAACAAATTCAACGTTGGCATTTCAACGTTGATTCAACTTTGATTCAACGACAACAAATTCAACGTTGACATTTCAACGTTGTTTCAACGTTGATTCAATGACAACAAATTCAACGTTGGCATTTCAACGTTGATTCAACTTTGATTCAACGACAACAAATTCAACGTTGGCATTTCAACGTTGATTCAACTTTGATTCAACGACAACAAATTCAACGTTGACATTTCAACATTGATTCAACGTTGATTCAACGACTACAAATTCAACGTTGGCATATCAACATTGATTCAACTTTGATTCAACGACAACAAATTCAATGTTGGCATTTCAACATTGATTCAAGTTTGAAGTAAGATTGAGTTGATAAACCTACATTATTTCAACCTTATTCAACTTGCATTTTTGAATGTTGATGTTTGAGTAAATTTTTAACATTGATTCAACTTTAGCATTTCAAGTTAACATAATGACTATTCAGGAGGTAACTTATAATTAGTTAAAGATGTTAATTCAACATGGATTCAGTTTTTGCATTTCAACTTGAGACAGTATGCATGCCGACCGCGACGACAGACCGCAGGTGACAGTTATTTGAAGCCTATACAGACAAATCTGTGTCTGTAAAATATATATATATATATATATATATATATATATATATATATATATATATATATATATATATATATTGCCATCAAGCCAATATTTGGTGATGTCATTTATTTTATTTTTTATTTATTTTATTATTTTAATTATTTAATTTTTGTCTATTTTTTTTTATTGACAAGTGAGTTGAATGCATTGAACTAACGTCATTTGATCAATTTTGATTTATCTCTCTCTTTCTCTCTTTTCTTCAAAGTCCCCTCATCATATTTGCACTATTTGATATAAATTGGACTTGACATTTGAATGAACTGTGAACTTTTTAGAGCTAAGTACTCGTTCCGTTATTCTTAAATTCCGCTTTTTATGACAAGCCGGTCAAGTACCCGGATGTAGCGTTTTTAGAGTTGTGGATACGAAGAAGCACAGGCGTATGAAACTGATACAATTCGTTGATTGATTCGATTCGTGATGCGATATAATTCGAAGGTATCAACACTGGAGACGAGGATTAACTTTAGTGCAAAACTACGAGCCAACTTTCTTTGAGAAAATGGAGGAAAAACGTGAAATTACGAAATTCGAAGCGTACAGAAGTCCGGAGAAATACGGGCCACGCTGGCTATACAGTTTGCAGGATGAGAAAGAGAGAGATAAATCATTTGCTGACGGAAAAGGTTTGATCGTTTCAGAACCAACGGACGAAAAGAAATAATGAACAAAGACAGAAAATTAAAAAAATACATGTCAGAAGAGACGCGCGCTGATGTAGCATTCAGGGGGACGTGTACAAGATATTTTCATGACTCTCCCAAACATATTGCAGGTGTGAAACATGGATACACATAGACTGTTAACGCTTTAACTGAAAGTGCAACTCCAGAAACTGTGAGTATGTTAAAAACCGAAGTCATTTGACAAACCAACTCAGTCTAAACACCACGAGTTCAGACATGAAAAAACGAAGTAGAAACCACCCCGACTGAGAAAACATGGAACGTGCAACAAGTCTGCAACTAACTACTGAAACTAATATTCATGTATATGACAGTTATGAACATGATAATCCAGGAGTGCATATACATTTGGTGTGGGGTAACCAATGCAATATACACTGAGACTTGGTGGAAATAGAGATAGGCGGCATTAATCTCAGTGTACTTGCTGTATTACCAGATTCAGGCGCATATTGTAATATCATTGATGAAAATACATGGGGAATGCTGCAATCCAAGAAAAAAAATGCGTCTCAGGCTCTTGTGGAGGACCACAAAATAAACAGTATTATTCAGACACGTCTGAGAAACCTTTAAAGTGAAGGGAGCATTTGAATGTGACTTAAAGGCAGACAAAGAAAGAGACCATGTGGAATTTGTAGTATTGTAGTGAAAGGGACATGGGGTTTGATTACCCTCTACCAGGGCGACTGATAGATTTTTACGGATATTCACAGATATGTCTCTAGCTAGATAGATTGTCATTTTAAGCTCCAAGTGACTAATCTAGCTAGAGACATATCTGTGAATATCCGTAAAAATCTATCAGTCGCCCTGGTAGAGGGTAGGGTTTGATATGAGTTGATTAGATTTGAGAATTTTCAATGTGGTTAGAATAATTATAGTTGGAGTTCATATGTTATTCTGCAAATGTTTGAAAAGACAATTTAAAGACTGAACTGTCAATTAGCATATATTTGAAAGGACAGTTTAATTCTCTTTAACAAAGGAAGGGATGTTGTGTTTTTACCTGACATTTAAATGAGCTGTTGTTAATTTGGTAGATGTACTTGTTACATTGTTAATTCCTTTAATTATTATTAGCTTGTCAAGGAGTCTGATGTATCATTTCTTAGTGATATGGATATGACAAAAGCACAAGTGTTCCAAACTGGTTCAACTCATTGAGTGATTTTATTCATGATGTAATTTCATTCAAAAGCATCAACAATATACTGGGGTTTGTGTTTGTGCACATGTAATTGTCTTTTTATTGTACATCTATATCTATGGGGTATACATTATTCTTTTTTCAGAGTTTGCATGTATGTAGACAGCATGCAAGTTTAATTGAAACAGTTACTGCATGGTTATTTATAATTTTGTTATAATGAACTCTCTGTCATCTAAAAAACAATGTTTTTTCATTCATTATTCAAGATTTATTTATTACAGAACTAGTGATTATGATTATTAATGATATGTTTGAATTATAATTTACTTTTAAAATCACAATGTATAGTATAATTTAGGTTAAGGTGTGCAAAAATCCCCCCCCCCCCCCACTATGTACATGCATAATTAATTACAATTTTTGTGTTAGTTAAGATTCGATGTGCAGCTTTGTTTTGTAAAAAAAAAAGTGTTGTTCTTAGTTTTTTATTTATTATTGCTATGTTGTAAACTATGTATATTTTAACTACTTAAATTAGCAGCATTTTTCCTTTTATGCAGTGACAAAATAAAGACATTGAAAATGCTATTTGTCTCAACTTTTATTTAATGTTAAATCAAGATATAATCAATGCTAAATCAACATATAATCAACGTTAATTGAGATTTCTAATGTTGAAACAACGTTGAATTGCCAACGTTGATTCAACGTTGAATTGCCAACGTTGATTCAACGTTGACTTTTCAACGTTGATTCAACGTTGACTTTTCAACGTTGACACAAACTTCCGTTTTCAAACATAAATTCAACGTTGATTCAACGTTGAGAATCAACGTTGATTCAACGTTGAATCAACGTTGTGTGCCTGCTGGGCCTGATTTATATAAACTGTGTATATTTTAGAGCATAAACATACTTAGGCTTTTAGATTTTAACCTTTTGGATATATTTATGCGAGAAACATAAATTCTCATGAACTTGTTTTCTAGTCATGATGTGTTTTATGAAATCCGTTAATATAATCAGTGTCAGCCTTGAATTAAACTTTTTGGTGCTCACATTGTATTTTGTGTGTGTGTGTGTGTGTGTGTGTACACTTGTTGTTTGTACCAGTTTTGTAACAAAAAAAAGTTAAGTGATAAAGTATGGATAAACATAGACTTTTAGTTTGGAAATTGTTCTCAACTTTTAGACCAAAATGGGACTACTACTTTGACAGGAGATAAGCCTGTAGTAGTAGTAGTCCCATTGAACAGTATACAGCCAAAATCTCATTAGAAAAGACTGCGTATGTTTCACACCTGTCCAATACTTTATATGTGTGTTCCCTCGAAGTGGAGTAGACCCAAGCTTTTGGTCTAAAAGAGAAAAAAAATCGGGCTAAGTTGTTTTGTGCAGCTGTGCCTAGGAATGTGTAAGAGCAGTGTGTGACAGTGACAAAAAGAGAAAATCGAAAGTGAAATTTTTGAACAGGTGTGGTGTTTTGAATTTTTATAGTGGTCAAAGCTGTAATTCAGTTGGTAAATTAAATATCCATTTTTTTCTTCAATTTAAATCAGTCAGATTTACATGTGGAATGTGTTCTAAATTGTTGCTTTGACAGCAGTACATCATCTAAGGAAAAGATCATTTAGTATTCAAGACATTTTTACTTGTAACTTTTGATTTGAATATTTTTAAAAATTGTTTTTGACAAATTTCTTTTGTTTAAAGAATTGTTTATCATTTAAAATTTCCTATATAACCATTTTGTATATTCTGTCTGAGAAAGTCGAGTTTTTTAAAATTTGTTGCTTTGATAAGAAGTGGTTAAAGTATGTATGGTGGATTACATATCGAGTACAACTTTTTTCAAGTTAAGTGAAAATTTGAGTTAGGCTATGCTTAAGTATATTTCCATAAATAACAAAGAAATCAACTGTCCTATAAGATTTCTGCAACATAAATGATAGAGTAAGATGAGGATTAACTACTGCACATTTTCTGTGAGTTTGCAGTTAAAAATTTGAATGGCATTTTCAGCATGAAATCTTTTTCAGGACTTCAGTTTTCATTCTGTACAGAATATTAAAAGGTATACACTATACAGGAAAATGTCTTCTGATCGTATTAAGTGCCTTCTGTCTAGGGCAACAGCACGGTTATATGTGACAATTTATTCAGCGTCTTTTAATGACACTTCTCCACAACGAAGGAAATTAAGGAAAAAAAGACACTGCTCAGGTGCTTGTTTGTAAAATATTAACTTATTTCAACTCACTGCATTGTCGTTGTATTTAGGTACATATTTCAGCAGATCCATTTAAATAGATTGTCAAGTATTAAATTTTGTACTTATTAGGACAGGTATGTAAATCTAAGGCATTAATGGTAAAGGTGCTGTAGTTATCAGTACATGATAACAAAGTATACTAGATATATGGGTTGTATTGGGTTCTATTACCATAATGCATAGAAGAGTATCGAAATCAACTTTTGCTCCAAACAAAAAGGTTGTAGAATGCTAATATAAACTGATTACATGTTGTGTTAACTAGGGAAAAGAGAAGTATTTGTACAAAATAAATGTTAAATATTTCAATGTTCACAAAATATCCAAGAAAGACAAATAATATCTGACTTGATTTATTCAGTTTTCATCATCAATATTAGATATTTAGTCAAACAGGTCAATATATTAGGAAGTCGTTTTACATAAAGGAGAAAAAGTGATGTGATAAATCGGATATAGCCAGCAAATAGGTAACAAAATCAATATTAATGTATTGGATTATTCAGGAGTTTAACTTCATATCTTTGTACATTAAGAGTACAACTTGTTCACCAAATAATGCTCGAGAAAAAGACACATAACCATTGGACATTGCACAACAGTTCTTCTCACCATTTTACTTTTTATATTGAATTTCTTAGTCCAAAAGAAAAATAAATAAATAAATATATCTCCCTGTTGCGATGTTTATCTTGTGTTCTTTTCAACAAGTTGGTTACTGTAACATTTTTAATAAGACTAACATCTACATGTAATTATCTATAATTGCAACCTCACCACCAGAGCTCAGTGTACAAATACACATTTATAAATAAGTTAATCACCAACCTGACCTTCAGCATTTACAAAACAAAAAGGAGCCTTATAACTTCCCAACTTATGACAGATAATATATGGAAATTTATCAAATTCTTTGTTGAGAGCAACTGTTTCATTAGATTGTGTCAGAAATGTGTTCTATGTCTATCTCTGTATTTGATAAATTTGAAAGTCATTGACTGACCCTTCCCGACCCCCCTCCCCCAGTCAGTGACCGGTTTAAATTCATCCCTGTTCAAATTTCCTGACCAGACAAAAAATTTCCATGTCTCCCATACATTGAAATATCTGCAGTTCACCACAAGAGGGCACCACATTGAAAGTACAGTCTGATGAGTCCGACAGCGCCTCTCTCTGAACTCTTGCATTCCCAGGGAGGTTCAGAGTATTGCTGCTAATGAATTGACTTGTGGCTATGACCATATTTTACAGACTTTCCACCTAACATTAGAAGATTCCACGTTGTCTTCAGGATGAACATTTGATGACCAGGGGAACAGAATGATCTGCGTGGACTTTTTTTAAACAAGTGACGGTCTTTTCCACTCTGGAACTTGTACATTGGCACTACATGTAGTGAGAAGAAAAGATGTGAGAGAGCACCACCACCTCTATCACCCACTCTCTTCTGTTATTTCAATGATCCTTATTCAACAGGATTGTCTACTCTTCCACAAAAACGTTTTATCTCCTATCCGTCTTGCCAGTTCCTCTTTTTCCTGCAAACAGATGCCTTGGTTTTGCCACAGCTATGTGTCTGTCACTCTCGCCTGCCTTGCCAAACTTGTTCATCTTCCTCTGGGATTTCTTTGCCAGAACCTTGACCTTCTTCATCATCTGGAAAACACAACAAATATAATTTCGGGATAATTTTCCATTAAAACACTGTCCAATTTCACTGAATCAGATTCAGAACCAAAATATTTGTATACTATCATATTATCAGCTGAAGTGTCAAAAAATGTCTCATAAATATTACACGTAGCCAAATATCCAATGCAACACAAAGTTCTCAAAACTACCACTGCAAAAAAATTCACATTAAAATGTAAGGCAGACATACAGCAAAGTAAAACCATAAAATGATAAAAAAACTTTTTCTTGAAAATCATCTAAACATAAAATGTCTAGTGCATTTCAGGGTTTATTCATTTGCATCTACAGACACTTTGAGATAAAAATTAGTAAAATGGCCTAATTTTACTTCATTAGACATGCATCTGCCTGAAATTCATGTTTTCTCCCATCACTTACCACTCCGTCTCTCACTCCAGACTGATCGCGAGGAGGTCTGGAGGCACTCCTAGTGTGACTCAGCGTCTCCTCATGCTTCCTCTTCAACGGTTTACGGCTGACACTACGAGTCCTCACATTGGCATAATGACCCTGATTTGAAAGAAAGAAGGAAAATATTGTTGTATTATGGTTATATAATTAAATCAAGGTTTAGAAGCATGGTTGTTAGACTCTTATATTTTGGCAACACTTCCTTTACTGGCTTTTGGTTTTTCCTAACAAATCCCACTGATACAACTTAACACAATTAAAATTATATACATTTTCCTTTGATTTATCTACTCAGTAACAACCAGCCTATAACACTTAGAAATTAATTTTACAATTTTTATGAGATCCAAAAAGATGATGTATTTCCTTTCACCATTAAGAAACAAGACACAGTATATACCACCTATCATCATTCACAGCCAGTTATTTTCCAAACACTATATTTTAAGATGCTGTTGAAATTTCAAAATGTATCCCTTAAACCATGCCTTAACTCCACCAGTGTAATGTTCTCCCCATAAAAAAAAAACAACTACCTCATCATCAGCCATGTCCACTCCCATGTCTGCCATCTGACTTTCCAGGTCTTTCTTCTGTCGCCTGATGGCAGTGCGCGGCAGACGAGGTTTCTGAATAGTCTTCTTCTCCCTCTTCTCCATTATCATGATCTTCTTGGTTTCTCTGATCCTGCAAAGTGAAAATATGTAATGATATTATAGCAATAAAAGGACAATATGATTTGATATGATTTGAGAAGTCATATGCCAAATTTTAAAATCTTCCCAAATGCCTAATAAGTCTTATACAATGCTTCAGATTTCAATAATGGAACTAAGGAACTACTGCCTTTTTGAGGCAGTCTGGTGAGTCCTTCTTATTTTTCATCAGTTTCTGATCAACCCCTAATTACTGATAATATCATCACCATCATAAAATTTTATGGGAAATATTTCCAATGTTACCAATTATTTACCAACTTGAAGATGAACAAAAATTTTGCAAACTGTTTTTCAGCACTTGACAAAATTTCCAAACTGAATGCGGTATTGACATCAACTTACTTCTTTGCTGTGGCTCGAATGTCCTTCATTTCTTCATCCTCCAAACTCTCATCAGAGTCATAGGCACCCGCCTTCTCACGCAACTCTTCTTCCTTTTCCAATTCATCCAGTTTCTAAAAAATATAAAATTTTAAAATTAACATCTAACTGCTGACCAACTATAAAAACTACAAAAAAGACAGTCAAATCCTTATAAATTGCACAACTGATGTAATTCTCAAAGTACCACTGCTGAGTTCAATAGTAAATTTAAACCAATTTTTCAACTTGTTGTGGTTAAATAGCCCTAAACTTAGAGTTAAATAGAGTCCATCATCTCTACTTGATGAACATCCTTTCCCACAACAGCCTAACCAATTTTAATTTTTTCATTATCTCGTCTTTTTGTTATTTTAGTTTCTTCACAAAAGCTTACTTTCTGGCTCAATCTTATTCTCTATTAAATTTTTTCTATGCCATTTTGTGGTGGTTATAACAATAAACTTCCAGTATTTAGCTGAAAAAATTTTGATAGTCCCAAAAGCAACTAAATCCAGGTGATGAAAGCATCACTATATTTTTGCTTTTTTTTTCAACTTTTACATCATCAGCCCCTCTATTCACTTCCATACAACACAAACCAATGAAGCCAGCATTACTTCCTACCTTCATTATGTCTGGATCAATAAAATCAGCTATGTTTTTCCCTTCCCAAATCTCTGGTATAACATCGTATTTTTCTTCTGGCTTGTCAAGGTCCCAATGCTCTGAAATGGAGAAATGAGCCAAAATGTTTATCTAAAACATATTTTTTATGGTAACAATAGTTTTTTCAGCACTATAGTAATAGACTGTTTGGAGAAAGTCTCTGATGTAGGCAGAAGAGAATTTTTCAAGATCGGAGATAGGTCCAACATGAATCCTTAGAAAACCAATAAGATGAATATATCTAAAGTCTTATAAATTCCTATCTGAATTTCTGTTCCTGCACTTAATTAATATATTCTTCTTGTATGTAAACTCCATTTTCATAAATCCTTTAATCTGAGTACAGTCATATCAAATTTTTTCCCAAATTTCCTAAAATTATCATATCCCACCTATGCACATATGCTACCTACTTTGCAAGTCCAGAACATAGTCATCTCCCATCTCTAGTTCTATATCTCTTTCCTGGAAACAACAAGAAGCAAGCTTAGGAAAGTCACTGCTGTAGTACTCTGGACAGTCATGTTCAGCAGAAAAATTCAGAATGCTCACTGTGAAAGACACGTACTGAGATTTTGTTACACCAAAATACTTTTTATTCACAATCTAGCCCTAAACTTTCTTCCATTAACCATAAAATTAGGAGAATAACAATCTTGGCAAATAATTTCTTAATTATAGATATGCTATTATTCCATTTGTTCATTTTAAGCATAGAACACATGACACTTTGGATGTATGTAATTTTTTATTCAGGGATGCTTGTGTAAGTGGCAGAGTACTGAAAGTACTAAAAAAACTCTTGTACATAATGCAACTAAATAATTGGACTACTATATTTTATAAGAAAGTTGACTCAACCTGTGTCTTACCAGTTTTTTCTTCTCTTGCTCTACTTCCATAGCTTGTCTCTTCTTAAGAACACTCTCAGGGATACAAGGAGGTCTGGCCTGCAAGGGAAAGGGACATACTTGCTTACCAAGGATAATAAATGTCTCTTATAGCCGTCACACAAGTTACGATTTTAAAAAAGTACATACTTGTATTTATTGAAAATTTGTAATCACATTCACTTTATCTATAATAATAAAATCAATAAAACATGCATCAAAAATAAAATGTTTTCCTGATTTCCATAATGATTCTTCTGTGGTGTAATAATAGAATGATCTTTTGTGCTACTGCACTTTGTATTTCCTTGAAATATACATCCTAGTGGCAATGTCAAGTAGAAGGTACCTGTGCTCAACAGTCCATGACATCACACTGCATTCATCAGTAGATAACATCACAAAGTAATTGAAATGTGACGACATAACACCACACTTGTGAGCTGACCACACGAATAGGACTATCATAAATTGACAACATTACAGAACACGCCATCTGTTAAAGACATGACACAGAATTTGCTGATGACATCACAAAGAAACCATGGCGTACAATACTCACCTTGGTGTCTCTCTGCACAGGTGTTGCCACATGTAACCTATTAATCACATCATTCACCTTCCTCCCCTTCATTTTAACCTCCACCCTTTGTGCTAGAAGACGATCACATGCCTGAAGAAGTTAATAAGATCATTACTGAAGTTTTTACACATGATGTGAATCAACTGACAGACAAGACTGTAAACAAAAATAAGTTTAAAATAAATAAGTTTTCAAATGCAACAAAAAATATTATTTTACTTGGCCCAAAGTTATACATACTAGCAGGAATCTAGGAGGAGTCCTTTTAAATAATTTTCTCATTCTGTGAGGCAGTCACACCAAAAAAGCACAATTTTTTTTTAAATATCGAACTGACCTCAGTTTTCACCTTCATGACCCCCTCCTCTGTCACTGTGCTCATCTCATACACTGGGATGTCTTCTGCCTCAAACTCTTCAAATAATTTCTGGAAAATATCAAAGAATGTGCATGGAATTTGACATACAGCAGAAATAGTTCACATTTCATTGCTCTGTTAAGACAATACCTGGTTTTGACCGGAAGTTGGGTTTAAAAACTTCCTTCATCTGAGGAAAGAACTGACAAAAGACCAAGAGCCCATCACACATAAAACTTTTGTTTCTAGATTGTGTACATTTGTTCTCGTTTAACCAGATCATAAGTGCCTCATTCTGGTATTTCTAATTATAGTAACATAAACTAGAGGATCAGAGAGGCGATACCGCCTCCGAATATTGTACCACCAGCTGGAGCAAGCGCATTCGTATAGACCCCCACATACACAAAATAAGGGACATAGCCACCAGTTTTGTGCTTGACAAGCTGTAAAAATGCAATCAACAAGAATTTTTAAACTATTGCAAAAAATATATATGGTACAATCAAATTTAAGTTCTTCGTAAGGTAGGTCAAGGGTCAATTTCAAGGTCACAGTTAATTGCCAGTATATGACTTCCTATTCAAGTTCAAGAGTAACTATGGACCTATCTCTGTCAAGTTTGAAGTTAAAAGAGAAAGAAATTAGCAGAGTTCAGTTCATGATAAAAAGTAGGTCAAAGGTCAATTTCAAGGTCACATTTAGATTGCCAGTATATGACTTTCTATTCAAGTTCAATAGTAACTATGAACCTATCTCTGCCAGTTTTGGAGATAAAAGGGAAGCAAAATTTGCAAAGTTCAGTTTATGGTGAAAAGTAGGACAAAGGTCAATTTTAATGTCACATTTATAATGCCAGTATATGACTTCCTATTCAAGTTCAATAGTAGCTACGGACCTATCTCAGCCAGTTTTGGAGATAAAAGGAAAGCAAAATTTGCAAAATTCAGTTTATGGTGTAAAGTAGGTCAAAGGTCAATTTTAAGGTCACATTTAGATTGCCAGTATATGACTTCCTTTTCAAGTTCAATAGTAACTATGGACCTATCTCAGCCAGTTTTGGAGATAAAAGGGAAGCAAAATTTGCAAAATTCAGTTCATGGTGAAAAGTAGGTCAAAGGTCAATTTCAAGGTCACATTTAGATTGCCAGTATATGACTTCCTATTCAAGTTCAATAGTAACTATGGACCTATCTCTGCCAGTTTTGGAGATAAAAGGAAGCAAAATTTGCAAAGTTCAGTTTATGGTGAAAAGTAGGTCAAAGGTCAATTTTGAGGTCACATTTAGATTGCCAGTATATGACTTCCTATTCAAGTTCAATAGTAACTACGGACCTATCTCAGCCAGTTTTGGAGATAAAAGGAAAGCAAAATTTGCAAAATTCAGTTTATGGTGTAAAGTAGGTCAAAGGTCAATTTTAAGGTCACATTTAGATTGCCAGTATATGACTTCCTATTCAAGTTCAATATTAACTATGGACCTATCTCTGCCAGTTTTGGAGATAAAAGGGAAGCAAATTTTGCGAAGTTCAGTTTATGGTGAAAAGTAGGTCAAAGGTCAATTTTAAGGTCACATTTAGATTGCCAGTATATGACTTCCTATTCAAGTTCAATAGTAACTATGGACCTATCTCTGCCAGTTTTGGAGATAAAAGGGAAGAAAAATTTGCAAAGTTCAGTTCATGGTGAAAAGTAGGTCAAAGGTCACTTTCAAGGTCATAGTAAGATTGCCAGTATATGACTTCCTATTCAACTTCAATAGTAACTATGGACCTATCTCTGCCAGTTTTGGAGATAAAAGGGAAGAAAAATTTGCAAAGTTCAGTTCATGGTGAAAAGTAGGTCAAAGGTCACTTTCAAGGTCATAGTAAGATTGCCAGTATCTGACTTCCTATTCAACTTCAATAGTAACTATGGACCTATCTCTGCCAGTTTTGGAGATATAAGGGACTAAATGTTATAATTTTGGAGTTACCATAATGTGCCTTAAATTTCGTACAGAAAAAATTAATTAAAATAAAGAAAATGTCATTTTGGTCAAAATTCTTGAAATAGGAGGTGCTCTGAAGTTTCAGAAGTTCAAATTTGATGAAATAATGTCATTTTTGAACACAAGTTGTCTGCTTTGCCAAGCCTTATGTTTTATTTTTCCAGAGTTCAAAATTTATTATCCATTACCGTACTGCACATTTTGCTTTTACCACCAATATGTACTTTTTGATACAGCGTAACTCGAAAACCGTATGGAATACAAAAAAACCGAGACCACCTCCAGTGTTGGGCTTTACATGCTCTACAAAATGCAAAAAAGAATGGGTCTCTAGCATTAACGGTTCCCGAATTAGAGACAGTTTTCAGTTTCGGTATCTTATGGCCGATACTCCCGTGAAAATGCACCGATTGACCCCAAATTCATGGAGATGAAAGATGACCTGAAGGGTAACACCTTCCAATAATATTATTGGTTAAGTCTGTGTGGTGTCTGAATAACAGGGCAAAAAAAATTTTTTTCGTAAAAAATTTAATTTTTTTGAAAATTTTGGCCCATTTGACCTTGAAGTAAAGGTCAAAGGTCAAATCCAAGGGTATATTTGAAATCTACACATATGACTTTTGGAAAGCCGTCTATAGAAATTTTTCCCATAACTCCTTCCGTAGGGTAGATAATTAGCATTTAATTTTGCCATTTTTAGACAAGGGTGCATTGCAATGAGTGCCACACCCAGACCCCAATACCGACAAAGCCCAAATTTTACGTGGAACGAGTTGAGATTATAGGTGACCTAAATCCATGAGATGGGTACGGGGGCCCTTACCGTCTAGGAGGAGAAGCGGTAACGGTAGCCGTCCGGCGGAGCCGGCGGAACGATCCGGACGGGACCGAAACCATGTGTACCGCCAGCGCTAACGCTGGTGGTACAATAACACAAAAATATCACTTCTTAATGAAGAACCAAGCCCTGGATAAATGTTACTCCCAGAGTAGACAGAAGTCCATTCAACTTTTAAGATGTTTAATTTGTAAACTGCTCTTAGACCAGTACTGCATACTAGTTGGTTTTACATAACCAGCTATCTGATTAGCAATCTTGACTAAGACAAGATACTAAGGACTGTTTTTGCACAGCAGGGTCCTGGGTTTCACCCATGAAATTACCTTTCTATCTTCATCCAGCTCGGATAATTTGAGCACATCGATCTTGTTGACACAGACAACCAGAGGTTTATTGGCAAAGAGCGGCTTGATGGTGTTGAACAGTTCAATCTAAAACAAGAGAAAATAATGCTAAGTTGCAGGGATTGAAAAGGGTACTTTGTAATTTGGGCTTTGGATTAGTGTAATACATATCCCTAAATGTCAATTTATCTATATGCTGAGACTGCTAAACTAAATGAAGTTCATTTCAATTCAAAACTACCAAAACAGGGAATGTGATTTGGACAGAAAGACAAAAATGAAGACTGGCCAATCAATAAATTAACCCATTACAAACCTGTTGTTCTACTGTGTGTCCGCACTGTTCAGATACATCCATGATGTAGAGCACGGCTGCCCTGAGGTGAGCCAGGGCTGTGATGGCCTGCATCTCAATAGTGTTCCTCTCCTCCAGGGGGTGGTCTAAAATCCCTGGGGTATCTACCACCTGGAACACAACCCCCTTTTAATGTTAATACATGCTCAATTTAAATGATTTAATCACTTAATCTGGATGGTGGTATGTATAATATGAAAAAACAATTTGTGTGACAGAAAATATACCAAGGCCCCTTCTATTTGGTTTAATAATATAATCATTAATCTTAAAAAAAAAATTCTGAGAACTATTCTAGCCATGGGAAAACCGATAAAAGGAGATAAACAAATTAATAATCAAGTAACACGATAACTTGTGGAAAATGCTATTCAAATATCAGTGCATTTAATGGCTAAGCGTAACATTTTACAAGTTTCTTCCGACATATGCACAGTAACTTTGGCATAAATGACCAAGTAGCAGAGACCCCACTGTTTAATGCAATATGGTCATATGGAGAGTTCAATTTACCCTACCCCTGGTCTAAAATATAAGTATACTGGCAATTTAATTAAATCAGGGATGAGACTTGTCCTCACTGAAAAAGTTAGAAAATTGTCGGGGGGTCCAGGGTACATGATTCACAAGAATGACCCAAAAGACCACGCTCGGCTGTCACCTTGATTGGATAGTAAACGATTGTCGTAAAATCGCTAAATGATATTAAAATCGGGTACATAAACTTAAAAACCACCTAGGACAACCTAAGACTGCCACATTAATCCAATACAATGCAAAAATTAACTATAACAAGTGGTTAAAGCCTTCAAAACGAATGTCGTAAAGTCCCCATATACCTCCATAGAGACAATAAAATAGAGTAAGCTTGTGAAACAAACCTGACCCAGTTCCAACAGAATAATCGAAATAAAATACTGCCGGGCATCGGAGCGGCCTAAAACTTGGCACGCTTACCGCTAATACTGCAGGCTACATCATCCCGTCGCTCGTTTGTAAATTCCGTGCATGGCATAAGCTGTAAATCAAAATTCCACCTCTGATGTTTATCTCGGTCCTCTTAACAATCCAATTGAGGAAATGACGTAACCGCAGAAAAAGAAGCCATGCCATTGGACAATGCGACCTCTGCGGTTACGTCATTTCCTCAATTGGATTGTTAAGAGGACCGAGATAAACATCAGAGGTGGAATTTTGATTTACAGCGTATGCCATGCACGGAATTTACAAACGAGCGACGGGATGATGTAGCCTGCAGTATTAGCGGTAAGCGTGCCAAGTTTTAGGCCGCTCCGATGCCCGGCAGTATTTTATTTCGATTATTCTGTTGGAACTGGGTCAGGTTTGTTTCACAAGCTTACTCTATTTTATTGTCTCTATGGAGGTATATGGGGACTTTACGACATTCGTTTTGAAGGCTTTAACCACTTGTTATAGTTAATTTTTGCATTGTATTGGATTAATGTGGCAGTCTTAGGTTGTCCTAGGTGGTTTTTAAAGGGATAATAACTCTTCGTACAAAATCTATATTTCACAATAAAAACATTGTGAACAACTCATAGAAATATAATATATTCTGTTTTACCACAAAAACGGCAGTTATAGCTATTATTCTGATATCTGAACTTGTCTTCAGATCACGTGACCTCCATTGATGGCTGTACTCTGTTATAATCTCTTAAGAGATTTTAACAAAAAAACAAACTTTTTAGAAAAAAACCAGGGACTAACTTTGAATGTAAAAATGGATTCATTAACCATTGGTAAGTATGGGAAAATTGTTGTTTACTCCAGGAAAATTCATTTTTTGGCCAAAACGAAGAGTTATTATACCTTTAAGTTTATGTACCCGATTTTAATATCTTTTAGCGATTTTACGACAATCGTTTACTATCCAATCAAGGTGACAGCCGAGCGTGCAAAAGACCCTGAAAAAGTCAGAATTACGACAGAAGGCAGAAAAGTCTCATCATTGTTAAATACCTACCTGCCACCTCAGGTACTTGTAATCCATGTGGCCAACAAACAGGGACTTGGTTGTAAAGGCATAGGGCTGGACTTCTACATCTGCTCTTGTGATCTTGTTTATAAAACTGGACTTCCCCACATTTGGAAAGCCACATATGAGTAGAGTTCTTGTGTTGGGGTCTATAGATGGCAGCCTTGACAGATGCTGTCTGACTTGCTCAAGATAAGCCAAACTCTGGCCTTGCCTCTTCATCACTGTGCACATCCTGACATAAAAATAAAAATATTATTACATCTATAAGTATTTCTTATTAATCATTTAACTATACTTATCTTCTATAATGTATCAAAAGTTTCTTGGTGAGAGGAAACAAACACACAGAAGTTTTAAAGCCTGTGTCATTTCAACTTTGCATGGAAATATTTACTTTTGTTCTAAACGTTTATTTCTATTAACACCCAATATTCTCAGATTTCCTCAGTTATTTAATACAATCTTTCCAGCATATTCCAGCCTAACAGTCTGGTTAATAAAACAGTGCAATAATAACAACATAATTACACATGACTGCACACTTATTTTTGAAAAAGAGAATTGAAATTTAACTTAAAAATTAATCTGTGGAGTTTCTATCTCTTACCTGCCCAGTGCTGCCTTCTTCAGCTGTTTACACCTGTACAAAGAATCACCATATTTCAGAAGCCTGGTGTAATCCTTGGCCACACTGGAAAAAAATTTAAAAAGCATAGTCTAGAAACATTCACTTAAAATCTAACAAGTCTTCTACAGCTGACTCTAGAGGTATTATATAATACTAAAAACATGTCCCTAAAACTATGAACAATATTAATTTTCCTTTTAAATAGCAAGAAAAGACAGCATACTGAGCAATTTGTTTTGGTTGAGATGAGAAGACGATACAGTATACAAACAAGACTGATAAATGCTTGGTGCATGTAGCAGTGTGTGATCATGGTTTACATTCAAGGAAAATAAACTCGTAGAGGATTTGCTAGGTTAAATGCTGTACAACAGTGAAATCATTCCATACTTGTCTATGAGATGCCTGGCAGTGTTGATCTGACCCAGTGCCAGCTTGTAATGATCTTTATCATACAGCACATTTAGGAGGTCTGCATAGAAAGGATGGATATCCTAAAAAAAGCAAGTGGAATGTTTCGTACTTGTATTAATACATGATAACAGAAATGCAACAACTGTTACAATTCTTAAGCACTTAATAAAAAAAATCTTATGATACTAATTTAGAAAACACAGACTGAATCTTTAATTGTACTATCTTTCACTGCCCACTTAAACAGTTTATGCGGTAATTAACTGCTTCAAAGGGTATTTTACAATATAGGTTCCCTTCTGGTTCTTACTATTTAGTTGTGAACTTATGCTACCGAACATGGACGAGACTTTTTGGTTCGCAGTAAAGTCGTAAAACTGCTGATAATGGGAACAATCTCATTCAAGTTGTAAGCACCAACACCACCAGAAAAGTCAGAATTCTGCCGACAGTTACGAAAATCTCATCCCTGACTTAAACATAACCCCACTCACCTCCAATTTGGGGAAGTCTGTGATGATCTGTGTAAGCTTGTCATGGTAGTTCTGCTGTGTAAACTTCACTTTACGCATGTAAAAATGTCGTATCCTGGAGATGGCATACTGTTTATGGATGACTGTCGGAGTCTTCCTCTGGGTCTTGGACAAAACTATGTCTATAAAGTCCTGAAGAAAAGAAAAACAAAGTGCTGGGTTATTATTATGACCATCAAATGCTCATTCAATACATTTTATTTATATAAAACGAAATGCAGTCATTTCAGATTGAGCATTTTTACACTGGGGTATACATTTACGCGACATAACAGTGGAAATGATCACACAATACTCTGTGTTTTGATAACAAGACTTCGTGATTAATCTGATACAAAACAGATAAATGAGTGATTTAAATCCACGTGGTTTGTAAATATCATGCTGTCAGTATGGAATTATTTCACACGCAAATTCAGTGTTTGAAGATGATTGAGCGTTATATAACAATCACCAGTACTGTGATAACTGAAACCTTTTTAAGTGCTTTTTTTGTTATTTTTACCCACCTTTGACGTCGGAACGACAGTAATCTTCTTAAAATTGTAGTGAGACATCGTAACACGTTTTCTACACTTTCTCGCTTCCGTCTGCACTGCCACAGCTTAGGGCTTTAACTTAACCTGCACCTGATTGGTTGTAAATAAGTTAGGTAAAATTGGTAAAATTGATTAATTAATTAAATATCAACTTGTATAGAAAATAGAGATAAGTTTCATTTATTATTTAATTCATAAAGGGTCATCTACTATTTTTTGTTGGCTACAAAATGCAATTTTGTGCAACATGTGTTCGCATGATTTACCCCGTAGCTAATGTTTATCATCTGGTGCGGTAGCAGACGTCCACGTCGCACCTACATATATTACCGCTTGCTATGTCTTTAAAATAAGAGGAAGTCCTGTATTTTCATCCTGCTCTAGGATTGGTCAAATGTAAAACACATCAAAAACACTCGTCGCGAAGACTGACCACGGTAAGTCATCTCTCTCTCTCTCTCTCTCTCTCTCAATTTGGAATTTTCGAGTTTCGAGTAAGCAAAATCGAAATCGAATGTAGTCGAGTATTATATGTATATTCTCATGAAAAGTGATTAAGTAATGTATTATTCAGAATCATTGTTTATGAAAGTAAATAGATTGCCATCAGTTTGAAAAGGTGATCGATTTCTTCGTACGTTAAGGTAATTAATTTAGCCGAAAACTGAGTACGTAACTTGAAACTACATGACATTACATATGCTAATAGTAATACAGTGCATCAACATATCTATCTATCTATCTATCTCTCTCTCTCTATATATATATGTTTATTTTCAGAAATATTAACATAATTGCTCAGTTTGTGTGTGCTCACAGAACCAGGATATGGGGCCATTTATGGACGTCCTGCATCTATCAGGAGTGGCTTTCATAGAAACCATTCAGAGGCAGTTCAAGGTTGGGTTAAACCATTTAGCACATTTGATAACTACATGTATATCAACAGCCATCTCCAGAGTGTTAATCAATGGTCTCTGAAATATTTTTCTGTCGTACCAACCCGTACCAAGCCATAACCATACAGATGGAAGTAGAAGCATACTGGAGATATATTACAGATCAATACTTAGAGCCCCCCCCAACACACACACACACACACACACACAAAAAAAAAATTGATCCAGTGGTTAATATTGCTTACCCTTTGCCACATCATATATCAGTATAGGCTTCACTCATTTCTAATATGACATATTTTCTTCCTATTTTTAAGGGTCAGAGTGAATTGATGTTGTTTCTCTCTCATCTTGGAGACCCGAGGGCTGCTTTTTTGTTTTACTTTCCACTGCTCTACTGTCTCCACAACAGTGTGGGAAAGCGTGTGATCTGGGTTGCTGCAATATCAGAATGGTTGAATGCTGTGCTTAAATGGTATGTTTTAAAAATATCTAGTTTTCTGTTTCATACTGTCCATTTATTATTTATAGAAGATGTAGAATGTTGCCCTACTTTTGTAAACATTCATAAGGGTTGGGGAAGGATCTTAGGTTTTAATATGGCATCATGCAGGTTGATTCTTCCAATGTTCTTTACACAAAATCACTGTTACATGTGTACTACTCCATTACTGTTAAACTGAATGAGAGGGTAAAAAATGGGCTGTGATATGTATGCATTTAATAACACTTCTTTGTAACTCATTATCCCTCTTCATGAATCGTTGAGTTTATACACAATATGTACATACTGTATGTGTGCACATACACATGCATGCGCACACATGTATTTTAAATATATTTATTCATTTACTCAGGATTTTATATGGACACAGGCCTTACTGGTGGGTCAAGATAACAGACCTGTATGGTATATCACCCCCACACCTAGACCAGTTCAGATTAACCTGTGAAACAGGACCAGGTAATATTAACATGATGTAATATTTTACCAGGATTTGGTAAAAAAAAAAGGCAATTATTTTTTGTTGGGGCGAAAACTTAACATAAGCTTTGCCCCAGCATTTTATATTGTTGTTTCTTATTAATAAACTTTTGTCAATGTGTCTTTTACTTTTAATGTAGCAAAAAAGTTTTATTAGAGATACTATTCTTTTCTCTTTTGGATTATTGTGTTAACCCTTTAAAATAACTAATTCTGCTATCAGTTGTTATGGTTAAATAAGACAAATGCCTTAAATTGAATTTCAAACATATTTTGTAATTGGCTTTGTCTAATTTTGTTGTACAAAATTGTTGATATTCATCCCCCCCACCCTAACCATGTACATCCATAGAACCTTGAACAACTACTGTTAGCAAATATTTGGATATAAAACGTAGGAATTTAAACAGCTTATTTGTTTTACAAAACCAATTACTAGTTATTTTTATAGAAATTATTTTGCAGTACATCGTCAGCAACTTAAAGGATAGATAATAATGTGATTGTATTTTGTGTTTCAGGCAGTCCATCAGGCCATGCCATGGTCACTGCCAGTGTATGGTATATTATCATCTCTTCACTGATACATTATAAACTGGGACAGGGAGCACATTCAAGGTAGGTATAATAGCCTTGAGGATGGGTTTGAATGGCAGATGGGTATTGTGTTATTGATGTGATTTTTTTTCTTTTTGCATGACATACTGAATCAGTGAGATATTCAGAAATTTGATTAGAATAGATTGTTATCTTAAAATGAAGTGTTAAAGAGGATGACGTATGTTTTTCAATATTACTTCAGACTGTGGAAGATGATAGGTTGGAGTTTTTTTGCTGCGTTTCTTTTCACTGTGAATGTGTCTAGATGTTTCATCGCCACACATTTCCCCCATCAAGTAATTTTTGGAACCGCTGTAGGTAAGATTATATTTTCATATCTATTTCATGTACTGCATGCTGTTTAGATTTTAAACAATTATATATTATTACAGCTAAACAGTGTTCAGTTTGTATGTAGTGGACTGATTTAGAGCTAATTCAGTCAGGTACCACTGATGTTCAGATGTAACAAACTGACATTTCAAAATGATCAATGTAGACCATGTTAGTTCTCCCTTATAGAGTATCAGGTTAATTACAAAATTATAAAAGAGAGGGCATTTATTCTAGGTATTATGGTAGCAGTCATCTTCAGCAGAATCTCAACACACGACATGAGCCTGGTACACCACGTTCTGGTTGGGGTATTCCTGCTTGTTTCCGCCAGTGGTCAGTTCTGGATATTTAACTTCCTGGGACTTGACCCCGCCTGGACTTTACCGCTGGCTCAGAAATGGTGTGCACAGTCAGCTTGGGTTCATTTGGACACCACGCCATTTGCCGCTTTGGTCAGGGATGTAGGTGCTCTGTTTGGTAGGTCAAACAAATCTGGGGTCAGGTTTCAAAAAAGAATCTTTGGACTGAGTAATTATCATCTCTTACGTGTGCGTGTCCCACACTTTAGAACAGATTTGAACAATTTTTCATTTCACTTTCTTTTATGTATTACATTATATATATATTTTAAAATGTGTATAAATTTTTGTACCTTGTACTACCATTAATTTTACCACAAGATTTCAATCTGCCATTTGGCCATTAGTATATCCTGTATTTTATTTCAGTCTGTAATTCTTTTCTTTTTAGGTTTAGGTATGGCCATCAAGATGGAGAAAGAATTCAAGGAGTTCAATATAGTACGCACTGCCATCTCCCTGCCACTTAGTCTTGCTCTGTGTCAGGGGTCGGACTACGTCAAAGGTCCCCAGGGCTCCATATTAGTATTTTATGCTTTCACTTTTATCAAGTTTCTACTCTTGCCATTCCTTGTTGTAGCAGTGATACCAAAGATAGGAGATTTCTGGGCCAAACAAATGGCAAGATGCTCAAGTCAGAAAAAAAATGGTTGACATTGTTGAAGAAGTGGTCTGGAGGATGGACTTCTTTGCAAAGCAGAATATAACTCCAGTCTGAAACACCATGTGGATTTTTGCTGCAAATTTCTGGTGGTACCCAAATAAATTTCAATTTAGCTGCCTGCATGCAACACTTGGGTAATTCAGGCCAAAGAATGATACCGTGCTCATTTTGTGATAGCTATTCACGGCAAGGGACTGGATCCTGAACATCAGTTTTGACTTTGTTTTTAATTTTGAAGTATCATAGCATCATGTAACCAAAATTTCAATGAAAAAATAATACATGTAAACAACATTTTTTGTTTTACTTTTACAATTTTTATTAAATTTTTTATATTTTTTTCGCACATTACATATGCCATAAATTTTTTATGCTTGTTCAGTTTTTAATATCTCGTTTTGAATTGTTTACTTTCTTAGCCGTCTCAAGTTCTGGATTCCCTCAACACTGCACTCATAATTTATAATACAAATACAGGGCCAGATTCACAAATAAAGCTATCTACTCAGACTTCTACAGATAATATAATATTACTGGAATAATGGACCCTGAACATGTACAATAAGTCAATTTTTGGGGAGTGGATAAATAGCCCATAATGCCTATCTCTATCCTAGACTAGTAGATATATTATACTGATTACTGTCAAACTGACATCTCTGTCAGTGCTGAAAAACATTTTTATTTATCAGCTAACCAAAACTTAGAAAATAAATATTTTGGATTTTGTTGGAAAGATTTCAGGAAAGTTTGGTGGCCATACCACATGTGAACAATAAAAGTTAACTTAAACTAAAACATCTAACATTAAACAATATTTAAGTATTATATTGATATTGCATCTTCTTGTGCCAATTTCTGACCAATTTATAGATAAAAGCAAAGGAAAATATACATAAGAATGTATGGTTCAGTGACTATTTAAAACCTTTGCGAATTACATTTGAATTCCCAGATTTATCAAGGCTCAGAAAAGTATCTTTATTATCTAGGTTTATCTTAATTACCGAATAGTATTAAGCAGAATATAAATAACCAACTTCATATCCACACAATACACCAAGGTTACATGATAACATTTTCCTTTCATAAACTTCGCTGAGGAACGGTGGACAAATTTTCAATAGCAAGACTTTGCAATGATAACCACATTGTTGAGCAGACAAAAACATTTCTAGTTGCAATACCTGTAGTGGGCAATCTGTCAGCAAGCAACAAAATCTGTACCACTTATAACAGTGATATTATACAAAAAATACCCTCAAAGCTGCCTCACACCATACACATATCTATTTACCAAATTTAACATGAAGAAACACTCTAAGCTAAAGTTGCTCCCTGCAAAAAGGTAAACTCAACAAATTGATTTTTTTTTCTGTAGTACATAAGTATGTTTGTGCTGAATTAATTTCAAATGGTTCCATAAATAAAACAACGATCAATATGTAAACTACTTTTAACTGAGAGAATTGATGAGTGACAATTTAGCAGAGCATTACAACCGCAAAAGAGGAATAGAAACTTTTTTGGAACATTTAAGGAGTACCTTCTTGGTATTCTACCAATAGAAACCCTACTATCACATTCAATACAAAATCTGGTGCAACATTCATCACTTAATTGTTGCCAGACAAAACAAATTTACAAACAGACATCAACTTACGCATTTTCCTATTTAAAAAAAGAAAAAAAAAAAAAAAAGTAGACCCCATTTTTGACCACTTTAACATTTGATTAATTGGGATTACATATACAAACAGTGAAGTAAGTTGTACAATAAGTATTTCTACGAGCATCAAATCAAATGAACCTCGCTACCCATTTTGTTGGCACAATTTCTTCCCCACTACTTAGGACAGTGGTCAAAGCTTGCAGGAGAAGCTACTCGCAAATGATCTTTTCTCAAAATCATTAAAATAAATGATAATAAATAAATCACAAAACAAATGCAAAGTGCCCTGCACCAAACACCCCCTTTTTCCTTCTGATTAAGATGGCACAATAATGCACCCCAATCTGCAACATCAGAATAACACAGAACTCCGTGCACCACAGAGAGACCAGTACTTTTTAGGTTTTTTTTTTTTTTCTGTTAGCTTCCTTGTGCCTGGTCTAAGGTGGAAAGCATGCATATCCCACTAGTAGAATTTCCAGGGCAACATTAAAAGATTCAGTTTGCATACACAGGGCATTCCTATATACTTTGGGTTTCCAATAAAGGAACCTGAAGAAGGCAATTTGTATACTCTTATATAATGTAACAGTGCCTGAGAAATGCACCCCTCCCCCCCATCTTTGTAGGGATCCAAAGAGTCCATACCCATTATCTAATGAAGACTCTAGCATTAAATGAACTTTAGCCTTGTACTAGTATAAATAACGAGTAACTGCTTATTATCAAGAAATCTGGATTTATGTTTTGTATGCTCACTTTTTTTTTCCAACCCCAACTAGCAACATAAGGCTTCAAAATTTACAGACCCATCTCCGTAATTGCATTGATAACATCCTTTCACTGGAGTGGGCTATATGAAAACTCTCCAGTTAATATAAAGCAGAAATTCCATACATCAACCTCGTTCCAGATATCTCCCACAATAGGTAGAGAGTGTTCCCCCGGTGGGCGATCAGGGCGGAGGTGGTGGAGGCGGAGGTGGTGGCTGGTCTGGCATTGGTGGCAATTGGTGACTTTGCTGTCCATACGGAAAGTTTTGCTGCTGCTGGCTAGCATTATAAGTCCCTGAGGAGGGGGGAAACTGCTGTTGATGCTGCTGTTGCTGCAACTGGCGATGTAACGTGGCTTTTTTCATCTCAATGACTTGCTGCAGATTCATCTGAATCTTGGTCAGTGCATCTTGAGTTGGTGTTGAAGGTTGGGAGACTTGAGGCGATCCCGTGTTACTGCCATTGTGTTCACTGTCGGAAAACAAAGCAGCTTGGACCTCACTCTGTAGTGAATCTGCAGGTACTGGTGGAGGCGGAACAGTAATCTGAGATGACGAAGACGACATCTGATCACGTCGCTGTACTTTCAGTGGTGGTGGGGCGTGTGGGGATGTTGTCTTTAAAGATGAGGTAGATATTTTTAATTTCAGCGGACCACCAGCAGGACTTAGTTCCCGTTTGCGCGACTCAGAAGCAGGATGTTTTGCAGAAGTGTGAGATCTTGTGCTACCACTATGTTTTCCTGAAGGTGGCGCAGAGGAGCTACCTGACCCACCTATACTACTGCTACCTGGGTGGCCAACACTGTGGCGATCTTTAGCAGCAGCTTTCTTAATTTCGTTAAAGTGCTGTTGATTATGTACGCTTAGTTCAAGGCTGCGTTGCTGCTCTGAGCTATAACTGTTCGCAGAAGGCCTCGTTACTGATTCGTGTCTTTGCTGTTCATGCCTCGACTGCCCATGTGACCTTTGACCCGAGCCCTCCCGACGACCATCTGACCTTTGCCCTCCAGAAAACCCATGCTTTTCAGGTCTAGAAGAGTGGGTGGAGTGCTTAGTGAATGTGGAGTCGCCTGCTCCTCCCCTCTCACGTTCATATGCCACACGAGTCCTGTCATCACCAGCTCTTTGATCAGTGGCCGACCGAGACTCGCCAAGTTTCCTGCGATGTAAATCGGCCAAATATTTCTCCCTGTGAGAAGGGTCAGTCCTGTGGGAAGGCTCTTTACCAGACCTCATCTCTGAGTGAGAATGAGATCGGCGCTGGTCACCCGAGTGCTGTTTGGGATGAGGAGAGTCCTCGGGAATCTCACCTGGTTCTAATTCCTCCTCCACTTTAACATCAGCGCTGCTACTCATTTTCTGCACCAAGCGTTCCTGGGCACTTTTCTCCTTCCTTTCTCGGTACTCTTTGAGCGACGTGGTGTGTTTTTCGGGTGGCTTGTGAGTCGAGCTGGAGGTCATGGCAGAAATCCCTTGACCTGGATGACCACTTCCGGCACTGTCAGTTTTCAGTGTCTTAGTCTCTGTTTGTTCAAACTTTTGAAAAATGTTCCCATGCTCAGCTTTCTTCTGCGGCTGGTGGGCACCATTTCCAGCCGCGCCAGCAGAAGATGAAGTCACTGTAGCAGATGGCACCACTTTAGTTGATGAGCCTGAAGATGAGGGTGCTCCTTTAGAGGCTGCACTACTACTTGATGTAGATGGCGCTAGTTTTGCTTTCTTTGGGTCTGGCCCCTCTTGGTCCCTGCGTTGCTCTTCTGAAAGTCCTCCACTTTGTAATGAGGTCTGAAAAAGAAAAACAGCAATGAAGAAGAGTATGATACCATTTCAAAGAATAAAATTACTAAGAATATTTTTTTACTCTACTGGCTACAAAAAGAAGAAAAATTCAAGGAATAAATAATATGCACCCGAGTCAGAGTTGTTGGCTCTTGACCGATTTCCACATTTAGAACCTTCATTTTAAATACTGTTTGCCTTAAAGCTGGGAGTTTGTAAAGACAAACACAATATGGTCATCTGTGCAACCTTTTGAAAATCTTACAGTTTTAAGTCACTCAACAATCAAACAATATCCAAATTTTTAACAATTTCAGGATTAACTTAATGTCTATCAACTTTTATGGCAATTGTTGGAAATCCCTATGCTGATCTTAAAAGGCTTAAATCTTAAAAGTGAGTGCAACTTGCAATCTGAAATTCTTTTGTGACATGGAAGACAAGTGACAGATGAAAGCAAGCTGGACTGTTAGAGTTGTAAATAAAGCCCACCTTCCATGTTAATATCTTCTTCTTCAACTTGCTAGGACATTTATCTAGGATTGAAAGGAAGTCGTGGGTCAACTCTGGAATATGTAAAAATATGATCAAAGTATAAAAAAAATAAATAAAATAATAACAATTATCAAGACAAAAATGATGTTTGTACAACATTTTACTTAAAATATGCACAATCTTGTGCAATCTTTTTAAAATATATAATAACTTTACTGCTGGCATTTTATTATCTTTTTCAAGTTGCTATTAATTTAGTGAAATGAGCTTTTTAGGAAGGGAGAAGAGAAAAATGTATATAGATTTAAGAAAAAAATGTAAAACCATACTATTATACCCACACCAAAATTCAAATAGGCCCCTTTGATATAGGAAATGAGGAAGGCTATAACAGAGTACATTCCTGACAGATGTATTGATATGCCCAAGGATTTCAATGTGAGGGTGAAGTGCAATTAACTTACCGTCCAGTTGTTTCATGGTGACAGATTTGTCAACATACCAGAACCAATCTCTGCCTTCACTGGACTTTGGAATCTAGAAAAATATTTTTACATACACTTAATCCTTTTTTTTTGTTTACACATTAATCACCACAATTTTATAACATCCTCACCATTTCTAAGATGTGCATTTAAAGCTAACATTTAAATTATTGCAAAAATACTAACTTATAATTCAGTTTGTGGTTTTTTCTTATTTTTTCTTGGCTAGGGTTAAGAAAAATTTCCAGCAAAATAAAATTATCTATATGTCAATAAAACAGCATAAAATTATCTATATGTCAATAAAACAACCAATCGACAAAAGAAAAAGAAGTGGAAACAAACTAGTCTAGAATAAACACAAACTGGCTACTAGCTGAAACATTCCATTAGAAATGAAAAGGAGATGGGACAATAAAGTACAGACAGGTTAAATGATGAAAAAAAAAAAAAAAAAAAAAAAAAAAAAAAAAAAAAAAACATACTTGCCAACTGGACCACTTGCAAGCCAGATGTATACAAACGCAAGCCACCACAGTGGGCTTATGACGTAGGCACATATCAGTCAGGTGGAGACTGGAGAGAAAAAAAGAGGAAAAAAAACTCAATTTATGCAATAAATTGCCATGAACATGAGTCAATTGCAAAGGTGTGTGTGTGTGTGTGTGTGTGTGCCTGCCTTCCTGAAATAAATTCCTGAAATTGAAGATCATGATTTCACTGTTCAGAGAAAACAGAAGTGTACAGAAGGGGAGTCTGAAAAAGTGAAAATGATTTTATAGATGGTACTTTTGAAGCATTTTTCTTTTAATTTTCTTCAGAATCAGGCTGTCCCTTCTGTAAACTTTTGCTTCATCTTTTCAGTTTTAGACCTTGACACATAGCACTGAGCATTTTCTTTTAATAACTGCTTTGCTAAGGACGGAATAATTCAAGTAAACATTGGTAAAGCTTCATACACCTAAGTCTCAAGATATTTCGAGAAGAAATGATCTCGGTTTTTCTTCTTTTCTGACTAAAAGTAAAACTTGAACTATTCTTTCCATTTTTGCAGAGCAGTGGTTGGGTGCATCTTGGGAAAATGTGAATTTTACTCTTTAAAAAAATAATACCAAATCAAAACTGGGGCAGTTTTCTGGTTTCAGATAACTTTTACCTATATGAATTTCATTTGACAGTACTCAGGCTTCAACTGTTAAATTCTCTTGCCCCAATTTGGATCCGTAATTTTCCTAAATTATTATCAAGACTTAATCAAAATATTAATCCAGTAGAGATCTTACGATACACCCAACATACACATAGATATCAAATAGAAAATGATCTTTTAAGAAAGCAAATGACCATGTGCTTTTTGGTCTAAATTTTGATAAAACATCTCTATGCCTGAACACTCTCAGCACCACTGTTGCACTTTAATGATGCCCATGTCAGCCTTTGTAGAGCACCACTGTGGCACCATTTACTTAAAAAACTTTAAGTAGAAATTATACACAAGGCACTTGTTCATAGCCACAAGGACAGCAAACAACTACTTGCACCACCCATCCTCAACAATGGAACAGACTTGCCCTCTCTGGTGATGAGTGGAGCTTGGACTATTCCACTGCCAGGCACAGGGGTGTAAGGTTGGTTTTTTTAAGTGACAACAAACACCTGTTGGTTGCCAGGAAATAGGATGTCTGGGCGAGATCCTTGCTGGCTGTAATGGTGGACATCGTCAATCAATCATGGCGGAAGGTGATTGGACGCACCCCAGAAGTCAGCACATGGGCAGGCACGAGCACAGTTGGGAAAGAAAAAAAGCTGATTGCATTATTGGTTTGCTTTTTTTTTTTTTACATAAAACAAACTGTAAAGTTTCTTGTGAAACAAGCTGCTGCATTTTCTACATAGGAAAACAGGACAGAAACTAGTTAATTTGTGTTTCAAATTTTTAAATTTATAAATTTATGTTGTTCAAACTCATGTAACAATATTGCTCCATGATTGTCAAATGCTGCAACCTGGTACTTTAAAATTACTGGCTGAAAAATTCTACCCTTTGAACTAGACAATAATAGCATCAAAATATTTTTAAAAATTGCACTCCATCATGCTCCCCTTGAAGAAATGCTGCAGCATTTTACTGTTAAATAATGTGTGCTAGTTTTACATAGCATCTTTGCTGCCGTTTTATTGACATGTTACATATCATGGAGCTTTCATGCAACAGCATTTGCAGGAACTCCTTTTTACAATCTACTTGCAACCTTTAAAAAATAAAACATGTGGGGTTAGAAATGGTCAGGTTTTAAAATTAACATTGGTTTTTACTAAAAAGTTACAAATTTGTTGAAGTATATTGGTACACGGTATGTTTTAAAACTAAGAAACACAAGTGAAAACAATACAAAAAATAACAATGATAATCATAATAATTGCATTATGAATTCTACCTTCTGAACACTTTAAAAAAGTTTTAGTTCTACGTTCATGAAGACTGCATAAATTCAAGCAAGTGTTGGGAAATTCTGAACGTGCCCTCTGCACGACTTTGGCCAAACACAAAAAATAATCTTACCAAATGATAGTTGGATTATTATCATTGTTGTGGACAGACAACATATTTGTGATAGGAAACCGACTTACACAGTCAGTGGTCTTTCATTACCTTTAAGCACAAGTTGATTTATTATACCTAGGGTAGCGCTAACACTCGCCAATTTAGCCAAATACTAAAACTGAATTAAATTGGCTAAACAAAATAGAGTTGATTTTGTTTTATTCGGATTTTAAACATATAGAGGAAAAAGTGATTTAAAAAAAAAAACAGTGACTTGGTTTAAAAGCAAAATAAAAAAAAAATTGCTAGTGCTACCCAAGTATACTCCAGTAATAATAAAACAAAATTAAGCATTTCCTTCTTAAATTATAATTCAATACTCCCTGCAGTATCACCAGGAACAATTTTCCACATGAACTCTCCAAAATTTCCTTCAAATTTTGTTATGCACCTAACAAAGCAACTTACCTCAGACTAGATGTATGGCTTGGTCACTTGATGTAATTCAACATTTAATTTTATCTATGTCTGTCTGTCTAATGATTTGGGTGCTCTTATTTATTTATTTAATTTTTCTGCATATTGAATTCTTACCTCTTGTTGCTCTTCACGAATATTTCGCCCCAAAGCATGACAAAACCTGTTCCAACCCTCTTTATCAAATACAATATCAATAATAACCACAAGCAAATACTGCTGCTACAATTGCTTTCCTTTCAAGGCTCAAACGTTTTCACTCCCCCTGATCCCCTCTTAAACACCCTTCAAACGTGACGTTCGGCATCTGCGATTTTTTTTCTAGGAACTCAAAACAAGGAAGTGATAACAAATTGTTCCCGTTTGTACACATTATCAAATAAAGACACAGTGAAGTCTGCCTGCTGTGTAAGATGTGGTAAAAAGCATGCAGTTTACCTCCAAAGACCAAACTCTTACCTCTGACCAACTGACAGGTTTTAACTACATGAGTGTGAGGGTGGTCAATGGACACGTCAAAACCTGAAATTAAAAAAATCGGACTCAAATATATGAACATCCCAGAACCATGGTTATAAGGAATTATCATATTTTCAAGAGTTAGGAAAGGACATATTGCTTATAACTTGCAGGTGCTTCCTACTAATAAACTAACTAGTAAACTACAATATAAATGTTTTCCCATGAGTTAATAAAGTAATATCAGCTCTTCACTGTTCAAAATATTCTTTATGCTCAACATAAAACTAGCATATTTTACTTATTTTCAAAAACATCTAAAAAAAAACCAATGAAATCTAACCCAAGACAACACTTACCTAAACTTTGCAACAGAATATTTTCATTTATCACAAGTTCTTGTGCTTGTTCTAGGTATGCCTCACTCTTCACGTCTAAAGGCTCTCTGTGGAGGCACATGTGAGCCACTTTAATAACATGCTCCAGTTTACGTGGCTGTTCTTCTACTTTGGCTGCCAGGAATATACAGGCTGCTGACATGCTCTGAAAGTACCAGTAGAAACACAGAATGATAAAATGAAAGGGAAAATTTTCAGGATTTATTTCAGAAACTTAAACCTGCATGACATATACTTGCAGTGAATACAAACTAATAACCCATCTAGTCTAGGTTATATAACTGCACTGGTGAGTCCTTTTCAAGTAGGAGTTTTTTATTTATTAAATCTATGTGTAGTAATAAAATCATGTTTCATGATTAATAACTTGCATGTTGTAATTTACACCAATTGATTTTTATTACATTTTGCCATTATTACAATTTGCCATTTTTATCCCTCCAAAAATAAGCTTACAAATGTAACACTCTGAAGTCTCTCATTTGAAGTTTTATAAGAGAGGAATATTCTGCCTACAAAGACTAAAATTGCACCCCTTTAAATATATATATATGCTTTAATATATCTAATGAATTTTGAGCCCAACTTGTTTGCAAATTTAAACAGACCTTATGCTGTGAGCGACTCCAATGTAAATGACTTAAATATAACTTTTCTAAATTACTTACATTGCGGTGGAATTTTGAGAAGGACTGGAACATGTAGAAACGGTGCATATAGACAATGGCGGTGTTGATACATAGTTGAGTTCTGTGGAATTTTGGTTAAGGAAATCAGCCACTTAAAATATATATAAAAACATTTAAATCCAATCCAGTTAATGAATGTTTTAAAAATCTATTCTCCTTTTATAGCATCAAAATTATATATGACAGTAACAAAATGAGACAATGAATCATAACTTAAAATGACGAAGTCTCAGTCACCAAAACATGTCTTACATCATCTTTGTTGAAAGTAACAGCAGATTTTAGTGTGAATACTTTCAATAATTGTGATTATCTGCTTTCATTTACCAAGTCACATCTATTAGTTTCACCATCACTTTTTAGAATAAATCTTTTAGTGTCCACCAATTCAAGAAAAAAAACAAAGCACATTTCAACACCAATGACCTGACATGACTTATTTCATTTTTATTATTATTATTCATGTCAGATTAAACGATCAAAACTAAATATGTAACGTTGTGGAATGATATTACTAGATTTAAGGAATAAAAAGCTATTTGTTTGTTCACACATAAAAGTAAAACATTATAACTAAGAGGAGATGACAATAGCTATTCGCTCTGTTGTGTGCATTTCCATGTCATAACTGCACTTCCGGTGGAGAGGGTTCGCGTCAAACCGGCTCTTCAAAGTAAGTCAATTTTTAAGAAAACGGGCGAAAGCTCTACCAAAATTTTACAACTAAAGTTAATTTAAGGATCTCTAGGTCTTAGAGGACGCATTTAAGTGCATATTTACGATCGATTATAGCGTCTAACAAACCGGCAAATTCAAACCAGACAATGAAAATCCGCTTCCACGTGTTGTAGGGGGGGCCTCCACTCGAACTGAATTTTTTCAGAGAAAGGATACACTTGGAGACGTTGTCCCATGTCCTGTATGAAGTTGGCAGCCTGTTGTCTATAGGATAGTTCTCTGTCGTAGTCTATCCCACATGCTCGGCTGGGGGTGTTGATAAGTTGTGACTGAGAAAATAGCCATCGTTCCCCCGCCATTGATTACCGCACCGAGACGAACAGACAGACTATCTACTGCGCATGTGTCGCTTGGTTTGACAGTTTGAAAAATATGTATATTTCTTAATCGTGAGCCTTAGAAAATGAACTGTGACAACGAAAATAACATGTTTTAATAACAGAATCAATCTGTATTTTCTTTATTGCTATGTGAAATAGTGTTGAAATCGAATTTTCTTTACTCTCCGTAAAACTGGGTCAATACCTCGTCTTCGAAACTGGGTTCAGCAGGTGCGTCAAAATTTATGCCAACCTGTATTTCTTAGAAAATTGCGATAACTTCCCTGTGCAACGCAGTCAGATGTAGGTCATAAATGCTTAACATTGGCACGTATTGAACACTGCTTGATTGTAATCGTTTTCTGCAGCTTTTCAATTCTACAGTATCAATACGATTGATAATGTTAACTCGGCTTATTGACCTTCGTCTTGAATTTTCCTTGTGAAGACTACTGAAGAAAGCTGTACTTTCTCAATTTTACTTCCTGAATTTCTCCAGCCGTTTGCACCCGGCTTCAATACTGGCACAGTCTGATTAAACAGTGTAGTACTAAATGTATGTTTTAAATGCTTTAAATATACCTCAAAAAGTATTGAAATGCTTTGGTTGCAGGTAAATCAGCTCAATCTCCTGTTAAATACAACAAAGCCATGTATAAGCAAAGGGCACAGATGTTAAAGAGAGTGAAACTTCCAACTGAAGGCCAGTTTTGCAACTATTCACACAGAATTTGTATGCAGAACAGGTTAGAAGGTAAAGTAGAGTGACTAATTGTATTATCATGCTTGGCCCGGCACCCATTCACATATTTTATTATTACAGATATGCTAGGTTATGGACCAAATAAAGTGAAGGTGAAGTAGAGCCCATTCTGGCTTGGAAGGCCTCCCTGTATTGTTACACCCCCACTCCCCAGTTTCACTCTCTTATGTGGGAAGTAGCATTGTAGGGAGTATTGATGCAGGAATGTAATTGTGAGTAATATCATAATATGACAAAGGGGGAA